>NW_006941110.1:0-1337 GCF_000298275.1 Orycteropus afer afer | reverse complement strand
TTAGCCACTATGCTACCAGAGCTCCTCCCTGGATGATAAGCCTTTGGTAATCAGGGGGAATGGCCAGTGAATACCGCTGATTTTCTGGAAATCTTCTGCAAGGCCAAGCAGCGGCCAGAAAAGTTTCCAGTCTCTCTCATGCACTATAGCCACGTAGTTCTCCCTACCCAATTTAGCTGCAGATGCGCAATGACTTTTAAAGAAAAAAAATGTTTTCCACATAAAATAATATAATAAGTAGTCTTATATAAGAGCCACTCCTCGGAAGGAAGGTTGGGCAATCTACTTCCGTAGTGATACTGCCTGGGAAACCCAAGGAGGGGTTGCTATGAGTCAGTCCGACTCGACGGCACATAACAACAACCACCACCAAGATCCTAAACACTTTTATTCTCTTCTTTAACTGAACTTTCTCTTCCCTTCTTAACCTCTAACCCCTGTTGTATTGTGAAAAAGGGAGAAGAAATGCATTCAAAAAGGAAATGAACATTTCTGGAAGAGGTGGCATCTGAGTAGTGAACTAACAAATGAGGAGCACTTCTACTGGGGAAGATGAGGTGGCAATGGAAGGGGGGAGGCACCGGTTACTGGGGAGAAGCAGAAGTTCTCTGAAGGACTGGCAGGCTCTGGCTAAGGAAGTGGAAAGGGGGTAGTGCTGTAGGCAAGGGCAAGAGTGAACGAGAGGGCCACATGTTATCTCACAGCCCAAAGTGCTCACTGTGTTACTGCTCAGTAGAGGGACCAAGTCTAAGATTCTATAAGGCACAGTCTATGCTGGGGAGGTTGCCTGAGGCCAGGTGTCCCACGGGGGGTGGGTCTGTTTGCAGCTGTGCTAGAATACTCGCTAAAGTAATTTGGAAATATCATGAACCCCTCACACATTTTTTTTCTTACTTGTACATTTTTTAGGTTGGCATCTACAATTTTTCATTGTAAATCTATATAGCTGTAAACAATGTATTTCAGTATGTCATAAATGTTGACATTTTAAAATAAACCTATAACACTATTTTTAAAAATGTATCAATCAAATATAAATAGCCCAACAATTTCATACCCACTATTCATTTAAAAATACAAAAACACACTCTTCTTTAACACTTGGAAATTCTACTCTTCTATTTTTATTCTTAAGAGTGTATTTCCATTTCATTTCCCTCCCATATTATCCTAATGAAATATATTTTTATGCTCTACAAAGAAAGTAAGGAGCTCTGGTAGCACCATGCCTAAGGTACTCGACTGCTAACCAGAAGGCTGGTGGTTCAAACCCACCAGCCCACTCCTCAGAAGGAAGATGGGGCAATCTACTTCCATAGTGATACTGCCTCAGAAAC
>NW_006941109.1:0-1269 GCF_000298275.1 Orycteropus afer afer | reverse complement strand
AAATACCATTTGACCCAGAAATTCCTTTACTAGGTATATATCCTAAAGAAGTGAGAGCCAGGACAAGAACAGATATATGCACACCCATGTTCATCGCAGCACTAAAAGATGGAAACAACCTACATGCCCATCAACAGAAGAATGGATAACCAAACGATGGTACATACAAACAATGGAATATTATGCAATCCTAAAGAATAATGTAGAATCTGCAAAACGCTGCATAACATGGATGAGCTTGGAGGACATTATACTGAGTGAAATAAGTCCATCACAGGAGGACAAATATAGTATTAGTTCATCATTGTAAAAAGTCAAGGAAAGGTTTATATATGGAAGGAAACTTGGTTGGTTACCAGGAGTGGGAGAAGAAGGGAGGGAACAATGAAAAAAAAAAGAAAGTTGACCCATGTCACTTTAGTTTTGTATATTTCACTGTACATAAATTATATTTCAATAAAATGCATTTTTAAAAAAAGGTTAATAGCTTTTGTTTTTTTCTTTCATTACATTAGGTATGTGTCTGCTTTGTCTTATGATTTGCATAGTATTTGCAGGGAACTCTGCTGTTTTTCTTATACGTGGTACTTTCTGTCTTGTGTCTTTTTTTCCCCCTCTTGCTGTGTTTAAGTTTCTTTTTTTGTTAGAGATTTTCAGCACTATGATTTGGCTTGGTGTGGTTTTCTTCATGTTTCTTTTGCTTGGAGCTAATTGAGCTTATTGAATTTGTGGGTTTATTGTTTTTGTCACATTTTAGCATCTTCCTATGTTTGATTTTTGTATTATGTCTAAGATTTGTTCAAATATTTTCTCTATTCCTACCTCCCTTTCCCTTTTGGAATTTACTCTGAAATTCCTCTTAGAATTTATTCTGATTCTCTGTTACATAGGCAACTGATTTTCTTTTCTTTTCTTTATCACTCTTTCTTCTCTCTGTTTCATTTTGTACTCTTACTATGTCTTCATGTTCATTAGTGTTTTCTTTAATTTATATAATTTTGCTTTAGTCTCATAGAATAATTTTTATTTCAGTTTCATGTATAGAAATCTGATTTGGGTCTTTTTTTATGTCTTTTGTTTCTCTTGTCATCATTATCACATTTTCTTACAATTTCCTTAACATATACAGTTACTTAATGTCATTTTAATAAACTTGTCTTTTAATTTTATCTATTTCTTTTCTTGGTCTGTTTTTTTTTTTTTTAATTGTGATTTGGGTGAAGATTTACAGAGCGAATTCACTTTACATACAGCAGTTCACATATACTT
>NW_006941108.1:0-1338 GCF_000298275.1 Orycteropus afer afer | reverse complement strand
GTTGGAGAGGGACCTGGACACAGGGCCGGGGCTGGGCTAAGTTGGCTTTGCCCTTGGCATCCTTAATTTCCTGGACCTTCTGAGAATTCTCCGAGGACAGAGAATGGCAGGGACCTCTTCGTTCATTCATTCATTCAATTAGTACTTCCTGAGCTCCCAATCTGGGGAGGGAATGAGACAGAGGAGACCAGGGACAGCCAGAGCCCAGAGCAGGGCCCTGATGCAGCCTGGGAAGTCAGGGAAGCCAGCCAGGAGGAGGAGGAGGAGCCTCATTAGATTGGAGCCTGCTTTACCCCAGGGAGCTCACAGCCTAAGAGGCTTACAGGAGCCAGGGAGAGAGCAGAGGTCAGTCCCAGAGGAAGCGTGGAGGAAGGCCAAGGACAGGCCTGAGGGTGAGCTCGGGGCACCCGGAGCTGCCCAGGGCTTGTCACTGTTTGGATTTATCTGGCCATGGGGGCACTCCCAGGCAGGAGAGCCGGTGGGTGGGCAGGGCCAGGTGGCCTGCTGGAAAGAAACCTTGCTGCACAGAGTGGTCCAGTGAGTCCTCGAAGCCTCGAACTCCTCAGGTGGAGGTGGCGGTTCAAATGCAGGCCACTGGGGACCCCAGCTTGGTACCTCCGGGCTCATGGACCCAGCCTCTTGGATGGTGGAGCATGCCTACCATTCACACAGGCCACTGGTTGGCAGAGAGGGACTCGAACGCCTCAGAAATGCCCAGGCCCAGGAGGGCCTTGTACCTATGGGGCCCCGCCCCATGTGTAGAGTCCAGAGGAAGGAGTGTGCAGGTGTGGCCAGGGTTAGCAGTGGGTGAGGGTCTTGGACCTGTTGGTGGGTGAGGCCTGGGTGACCAGGCAAATGCCATGGGCTCAGTAGGTGCTGATGGACAGTCTCTGGCAGGCAGACCCAAGGAAGGGTGAGAGAGAGTGGTAGGTGAGACGTCAGCAGGGCACAGGGAAATCCGGTCCCAGGCAGGGGCTGGGGACATGAGCTGGCCCTGGGCAAGTTCCTTCTTGCTTATCCTGACTCACAGGAAGTGCTGGGCACCTGGTCCTCTCCTTCCTGTCCCTGTGACCTCAGAGCCTCCCAGCCCAGAGCCTAGTGGGGCTAGCAGGCTGAGCTGGGCTGGAACCCAGGGGCGGGGTGTGTGTGGTGTCCAGGGAGGCGTTGTCAAGTCCAGCATGGCCCGAAGTGTGGGCAGCAAAGGAGCACCGAGCAGCCAGGGCCACAGAGAGGGCCATTCTTAACCCTCTGGGCAGACAAAGGGCCCTCAGGAAGGGCCAGGGCCGGGAAGGTCCCCCAGCAACTCTGGGAACCTGCAGTGGCACCATGACAGTAAGC
>NW_006941107.1:0-1277 GCF_000298275.1 Orycteropus afer afer | reverse complement strand
GATATATCCCTTGACACCAGGCTGTATGAAGAAAAATCAGAACAAAGATGTAAGAGAAATGACGAGAACCTAAGAATTATATGGGATGACATGAATTGGAATACCAGAACAAGAAGAAGAAAAAAAAAAAAAAAAAAAAAAAAAAACAACCCCACAGAAAATTGTGGAAGATTTGCTAACAGAAAATTTCCTGCATATCGTGAAGGAAAACAAGATATTTGTCCAAGAAGCTCAACAAACCCCATACAGGATAGATCTAAAGAGAAAGTCACCAAGACATATTATAATCAAGCAATCCAAAATCAAAGACAAAGAATCTTGTGGGCAGCCCAGGAAAAAAGAAACGTCACCTACAATGGACAAACAATTAGAATCACTTCTGATTGGTGTTGTTGTTAGGTGCCGTTGAGTCGTCTACAAATCACAGAAACTCTATGCACAGAGGAACAAAACACCGCCCAGACCTGCGCTAGCTCTGTGATCCCTGCTATACTTGAGCCTGTCTCCACAGCCACCATGTCAATCGATCTCATTGAGGGCCTTTTCCTCCTTTGTCGACCCTCCACCTTACCAAGCATGACATCCCTCTCAAAGGAATGGTCCCTTCTGATAACATGACCAAAGTAGGTGAAATGAAGTCTGGCCATTCTTGCTTCCAAGGAGCATTCCAGCTGCACTTCCTCCAGATTTGTTAGATCTTTTAGCAGTCCATGGTACTTTCAACATTCTTCAGCAGCACACTCAAAAGCATCAATTCTTCTTCAGTCTTCCTTATTCATTGTCCAGCTCTCACCTGCATAAGAGATGATTGAAAATATGGCTTGTATCAGGCACACCTCAGTCCTCAAGAAGACATCTTTGCTCCTCAGCACTTGAAAGAGGTCCTTTGCAGTCGACTTACCCAGTGCTGTACATCATCTGATGTCCTGAATGCTGCTTCCACTGGCGCTGATTGTAGAACCAAGCAATGTGAAATCTTTCACAACTTCAATATTTTCTCCATTTATCATAATGCTGCGTATAGGTCCAGTTGTGAGGATTTTTGTTTTCTTTATATTGAGATTTAATCCATACTCAGACTGTATTCTTCAATCTTCATCAGTAAGTACTTCAAGTCATCCTCACTTTCAGCAAGCAAAGTTGTGTTATCAGCGTACCTCAGGTTGTTAATGATTCTTCCTCCAATCCTGATGCCACATTCTTCATATAGTCCAGCTTCTCAGATTATTTGCTCAGCATACATATTGAATAAGTATGGTGAAAAAATATAAGCCTGT
>NW_006941106.1:0-1324 GCF_000298275.1 Orycteropus afer afer | reverse complement strand
TACATTTAAGTATTTGATCCATCTAGAGTTAGTTTTTGTGTATGGCAAGGTATAGATCTTGTTTCATTTTTCTGCAAGTAGATATCCAATTTTGTCAGCACCATTTGTTACAGAGACTGTCTCATCCCCATTTAATGGATTTTGGTCCTTTGCCAAAGGTCACCTGAACATAGATCCATTTCTAGGTTCTCAATTCTGTTTCACTGGTCTGTGTGTCTGTTGTTGTACCAATACCAGGCTGTTTTCACAACTGTGGCTGTGTAGTAGGTTTTGAGATCTAGGAGTGTGAGACATCCTTCTTTGTTCTTTTTCTTCAGGAGTGCTTTGCTTATTTGAGGTCACTTCCCTTTCCATATAAAATTAGTGATTGGTTTTTCCATGTCTTTAAAGAATGTTGATGGAATCTGGATTAGGATTCCATTGAATATACAGATTGCTTTGGGTAGCACTGACATTTTCACAGTGTTCAGTATTCCTATCCATGAACATGGTGTGTTCTTCCATTTATGTAGATCTCATAGTTTCTTGAAGTAGTATTTTGTAGTTTTCTTTGTATAGGTCTGTAGTGTTCCTGGTAAGATTTATTCCCAAGTATTTAATCTTTTTGGTAGCTACTGTAAATGGTATAGATTTCCTTTTCAGTGACCTCTTTGTTAGTGTAGAGGAATCCAACTGATTTTTGTATGTTTATCTTTTATCTTGCTGCCATGCTAAATCTTTCAGTAAGTTCCAGTAGTTTTCTTGCTGAGTCTCTTGGGTTTTCTTTGTATAGGATCATAAGACCAAAAACGAAACCAACTCACTGCCATCAAGTCAATTCCGACTCACAGTGACCCCCTTTGGGTTCCCAAGGCTGAAATTCTTTACAGAAGTAGATTACCTGGTCTTCCTTCCATGGAGTGGCTGGTGGGTTTGAATCCCCAACCTTCTGGTTAGCAGTCAAATGCCTTAGGCATATGCCACCAGAACTCCTTATGTAGGATCATATCATCTGCAAATAGGGATAGTTTTACTTTTTCCTTACCAATTTGGATGCCTTTGATTTTTCTTTCTTGCCTTATTGCCCTGGTTAGGACTCCTGATACAATGTTGAATAGAAGCGGTGATAGATGTGTTAGACTGGGTTCTCTAGAGAAACAAAAACCAACAAAGCTTATATATATATATAAAGAGAGAAATTTATCTTAGGAAAATGGTTCACAAACGTATAGAAGCTAGCAAGTCCAAAGTCCCTGGAGGAGACGTCGGGCTGGAGGCAGCCTTAGTGTCCACAATTGCAGGGGGCAAGAAGCTCAAGGCTGGCAGGCAGTACACTGGCTGTTGA
>NW_006941105.1:0-1338 GCF_000298275.1 Orycteropus afer afer | reverse complement strand
ACATACTACAAATCACCAACCAGGCAAAACAACACAGCATCTCTGAAGTTGGTACTACAAGAGACAAACTCCAGTGCATGTATAGACTGGAAGGCCCCGCTTCCAAAGACGCCGCGCCCCTCACCAGCAGGAAGCAGCTCCAGAAGATTGACCTTCGCCCCTTTTCCCACAAAAGCGGGCCCTTCTTCTTTTTTTTTCTTTTAAAAAACCAAAGAGGGGGGAATGTTAGAGATATGCCATGCCATCTTGCATGGCCCTTCCGGGTTCTTCTTCATTCCCTGCTGCCCCGCCCAAGGTCATAAGTCAGTTAAAGGAAGTTGAAACTGAGCTTCCTGCAAGGTGCGTATTTTAAAAGGCAACATAGCCTCTGATAGGTTAAGACTTCTTCCCCCAGCCCTGATGTACAACCTCCTAACCCCAGGTGTATATAAGACCATCCTCTTCCTGCTCTTCCTCTTCCTCTTCTTCCTCTCTCTCTTCTTCTAGTCTTCCTTTCTTTCTTCTCTTCTTCTTCTCCTCTTCTTCCTCCTCTTCTTCTGTCCTTCCTCAGTGCAGGTGCCCTTTTGCCTCTTTAATAAAATCTCCTGTTGGGTACCCTGGTGTGTGGCGTGGTCGTTGAGTGCCGATGGAGCTCTAACAAAAAGAACTAACAGATCTGTCCTGGAGGAAGTGCACCCGAAATGCTCTTTGGAAGAGAGAATGGCCAGACTTCGTCTCAGCTACTTTGGTCATGTTGTCAGAAGGGACCATTCCCTGGAGAAGGATGTCATGCTTGGTAGGGTGGAGGGTTGATGAAAGAGGGGAAGGACTTCAACAAGATGGATTGACATGGTGGCTAAGATGATGGGCTCAAGGATAGCAGGGATCATGGAGCTGGAGCAGGTTTGGGCAGTGTTTTGTTCTGCTGTGCATGGGGTTGCTATGAGTCAGAAATGACTCAACGGCACCTAACAACAGCAACAACATGCAAAACCAACAGCCAACGTTATTCTCAATGGAGAGAGACTGAAACCATTCCTCTTGAGAACAGGAACCAGACAAGGACGCCTGCTATCACCACTTCTATTCAACATTTCACTGGAAGTCCTAGCCAGGGCCATGAGGCAAGAAAGGAAAGTCAAAGGCATCCAAATTGGTAAGGAAGAAGTCAAACTATCTCTATTTGCTGATGATAGGATCCTCTACCTAGAAAACCCAAGAGACTCAGTCAAAAATCTACTGGAACTAATTGAGAGATTTAGTATCATGGCAGGATATAAGATCAACATCCCAAAAATCAGTTGGATTCCTCTACACCAGCAAAGAGATTGCTGAAAAAGAAATAAGGAAATCAATACC
>NW_006941104.1:0-1338 GCF_000298275.1 Orycteropus afer afer | reverse complement strand
TCTAATATGGAACCATCCTTGCATACCTGGTATGAATCACACCTAGTCCTGATGTATTATTATTATTATTATTTATTATGATTGGTGAAAATTTACAGAGCAAATTCACTTTCCATATAGCAGTTCACATACACTTTGTCTCATGACATTGACTACAATTTACCACAATGCAACAGCTCCCCTCCCACTTCCTCCCAATAGTTACCTCTTCCCTGTATCCTTCCCTCCATGTACTCCTGTCCCCAAGCTATGTCCCTGTGCATACACAGCCCTTCTATTCTCCCATGATTATTCTTTCAAAGGAGTATATCTACCTAGTGTAAATGTTCAACTCATATGCTTGTCTTTTGTTTGGCTGGAAGCCACAGGTGTGGGTTCAATTCCAGACCTGAAGGGCAGGACGGGACCAGAGTCTCAGTGGTTCCACCAGGCTCTATCAGACCAGCAAACCTGATCACTTTTTTTTTTCCCCAAATAATTTTGAGTTTTGTTCCACATTGTTCTCCCGCTCTATCTAGGATCTCCTACATAGATCCCCCTTTGAATGGCTGACAGTGGTAGCTGGACACCATCTAGTTCTTCTGGTCTCATAGTGATATTGGCTGCAGATTGCATGGTGTACCAGTCACTTGGACTAATTGTTTCCAAGAAACTTTGTTTTTCTTCATTCTTCTTCATTCTGGAGAAGGAGAGACCCATCATTGCATCTAGATGGCTGCTTGCAAGCTTTTGAGATCCCAGTCACTACTTGCCAAGGTAGGAGGTGGAACAATGTTTTGTGTAGTGTGTTATGCAATTTGAGCTTGATGTCCCCTTCACTATGGTCCAAAGCCCACAGATTCCACTGCTAGCTCCCTCTGGGTAGCCGGCTGTGACCAAGAAGTGACTACAACCTTGTCCTTTGCCAGTTCTACTATACACCTGGGATTTCTTACAGAACATACAAATACACTTGTAGAAACATTGTCTGCCAACCCTATACATGGTCTTGGGAACACTCCTCACTGCATAGACATACCTAATAGTTCAGCCTGTCCACCCACCTATCCACCCATATAGCTATGTTTGCCTTCACTGACAAAGCAGTACTGTATGTGCAGAAGGGTTCATCTTTGTTGTCTGTACCTCCCATGTACCTCTCGATGTCTTCCTCATCCTCAAGGCCATCATGTTATCACTCACATTTGGTACATTGCCTTTCTCTTCACCAAAATCAATACTTGTCTCTCCTATCTAACAGTGTTTCTTACCCTCCCCTCCCACCCCTGGTAACCAACAAAGAAAATTTCCTTCCATATATAAACCTTTCCCTGACTTTTTACAGTAATGGACTAATAA
>NW_006941103.1:0-1338 GCF_000298275.1 Orycteropus afer afer | reverse complement strand
CCTCTTGTTCATTTGATCCTTTAATCATTATGTAGTGTCCTTCCTTGGCTCTTAGGGTGTTTTTTGTCTTAAAGTGTATTTTATCAGAGATTAATATTGCCACTCCTGTTCTTTTATCACTGCCGTTGGCTTGATATTTCTTTTTCCAACCTTTGATTCTTAGTCAGTTTTTGTCTTTGTGCTTAAGATGAGTCTCTTATAGATAACATGTTGATGGGTCATGTTTTCTTAGCCAGTCTGCAACTCTCCATCTGAGTTATGCATTTAGTCCATTTATAGTCAGTGTAATTATTGACAAGTATGAATTTATTGCTGTCATTTTGTTATGTGTTTTATCATAGTGTTACTGATTCCTTTTTTCCATATTTTCTGTTCTGACTCATTTTGTTTATGAATTTTGTTATCATTTCCTTCAATGCTATTTTATTATTTTTTAAGTATTTCTGCCTCTCCCCATTTTTATTTCAATGTAAAGCTTTATTATTTTTCTTAAGGTTACCTTGTGATTTATAATTTCCCAAGTTTAAAATAGTATGTTCTTTCTCTCAATTGTCTTGACTTCCTTTTCATTTGGAAATTCTGTACCTACACAGTTTCTTCTCCTCTTTTTGGTTTATAGTTGTCTTCATTTATCAGTTGATGTCACTGGTTCTCTGTTTACAGTCTTGTAAGCTTATTACACTTTGGATACTTTCCATATATGGATTGGTTTCTGGGTTATGTAGTCATGTGTGTTAATCATCCCTAGTAGTCTGCTGTTGTTGGTTCTCTGTCCAAAGGACTCTATTTAGCATCTCTTGGAAGGTTAATCTGCTTTTAACAAATTCCCTTAATTTAAGTTTATCTGGAAATGTCATAATTTCACCATCATATTTGAGGGACAATTTTGCTGAGTGTGTTAGACTGGGTTCTCTAGAGAAACAAAAACCAGCAAAGCTTACAGAGAGAGAGAGAAAGAAAGAAATTTATCTTAGGAAAATGGCTCACAAACGTACAGAAGCCGGCAAGTCCAAAGTCCCTGGAGGAAACGTCGGGCTGGAGGCAGACTTAGCTTCTGCAACCGCAGGGGGCCAAGAAACTCAAGGCTGGCAGGCAGTACACTGGATGTTGACTCCAAAAAAGACGAATCCAAGATCTCCAGGCCAAGCGGTGGGCTGCTCACTCACGGAAGGTTGTAGGCAGCACACCAGAGTCCCAATCCACAGAAGAATGTCTCTCTTCCCAGGATGTCCCTGGATATCCTGGAAGCAGGCCACACCCCTAGGGAAACTCCCCTTGGCAGATTGGCCACTCAGAACACAGTCATCCGTCCCATTATGGGAACAACCACACAGAACT
>NW_006941102.1:0-1279 GCF_000298275.1 Orycteropus afer afer | reverse complement strand
CAAAATACATAAATCAGACTTTAAAAGAGTTGAAAAGGCAAATAAATGACTCCACAGTGATAGTAGGAGACTTCAATACACCACTTTCAATAAAAGATAGAACTGGAAAGAAGCTCAACAAAGATACAGAATAGCTAAATAATACAATTCACCAACTTGACCTTATAGACATCTATAGAGCACTTCACCCAACCACAGCACAATATACATTCTTTTCTAGTGCACATGGAACATTTTCCATGATACATCATATTAAGCCATAAAACAAGCCTTCATCCATTTAAAAACATTGAAATACTGCAAAGCATCTTCTCAGATCATAATGCTATCAAGTTAGTAGAAATGAACAACAGGAAGATCAACAGAAAAGGAGTAAACACATGGAAAGTGAACAATATCCTCCTTAAGAAAGATTGTGCAAGAGAAGAAATAAAAAATGAGATTCAAAAATTCCATGGATCAAACAAGAATGAAAACACAACATACCAAAATCATGAGACAAAGCAAAAGCAGTGATCAGAGGCCAATTTATAGCAATAAATGCACACATCAAAAAAGAAGAAAGATCTAAAATAAACACTTTAAGTATCTCCAACAATTAGAAAAAGAACAGCAAGAAAAGCCCACAGTCACCAGAAGACAGGAAGTAATAAAGAAGCGAGCAGAAATCAATTAAACAGAAAATAGAAAGACAACAGAAAAAATCAACAAGACTAGAAGTTGGTTTTTTGAAAAGATTAACAAAATTGACGAATCTCTGGCATATTTGACAAAGGAAATGAGGGAGAGGATACAAATAATATGAATAAGAATTGAAATGGGTGACATCACATCAGAACCAACTGAAATAAAAGAATAATATCAGGATACTATGAAGAATTGTACTCCAACAAATTTGAAAATCTGGAAGAAATGGATAGATTTCTAGAGACACACCATTTACCTAAACTAACACAGACTGATTTGGAAAAGGTGAACAAATCCATAACAAAACAAGAAATTGTACAGGTCATCAAAAAATTACACAATAAAAAAGTACTGGCCCAAACAGATTCACTGGAGAATTCTACCATACATTCAGAGAAGAACTGATACCAATCCTACTCAAACTATTCCAAAAGATAGAATAGAATGGAATCTTCACTAATTCATTTTGTGAAGAAAGCATAATCTTGATACCAAACCAGGCAAAGACATCACTCAAAAGGAAAACTATAGACCAATATCCCTCATGAATATATATGCAAAAATCTTCAACAAAATCCTAGCCAATAGACTC
>NW_006941101.1:0-1278 GCF_000298275.1 Orycteropus afer afer | reverse complement strand
TATATGGAACAAATATATATATATATATATATATATACCTCGTAATAGGATTGCTGGGTCAAATGATATTTCTAATTCCTGCTTTTTAAAGAATCACCATACTGCTTTCCACAGTGGTTGTATCATTTTACAGTCCCCCCAGCAGTGTAAGAGAGTCCCAATCTCTACATTCTCACCAGCATTTATTATTTTCAATCTTGTTGAACTTTGCCGTTAGTGCTGGGGTAAGACAGCATCTCATTGTTGTTTTGATTTGCATCTCTTTAATGGCTAATGATCATGAGCATTTCTTCATGTATTTGCTGGCCACCTGATTATCCTTTCTGGTGATGTGTCTATTCATGTCTTCTACCCATTTTTAAATCAGATTATTAATCTTTTTGTTGTTGAAGTGTAAGAGTTTTCTATAAATTTTAGAGATAAAATCCCTTGTCAGATATGTCATTGTCAAATATTTTTCCCAATCTATAGGTTTGCTTTTTATTCTTTTGGAGAAGTCTTTCGAAGCACATAAAAATGGAATTTTTAGAAGGTTCCATTCATCTCATTCATTAGTGTTCCCTCCCCTCTCCTCCCACCCCTGGTAACCAACAAAGAAAATTTACTTCCATATATAAACCTTTCCTTGACTTTTATAATAACAGACTAATACAATATTTGTCCTTCTGTGATTGACTTATTTCACTCAGCATAATGTTCTCCAAGTTCATCCACATTGTGGGGTGTTTTACAAACTCTATATTATTCTTTAGGGTTGCATAGTATTCTACTGTGTTTATGTACCATAGTTTGGTTATCCATTCCTCAGTTGATGGACACCTAGGTTGTTTCCATCTTTTTGCTATTGTAAATATTCCTGCAATGAACATGGTGTGCATAGGTCTGTTTTTGCCATGGCTCTCATTTCTTTAGGATATATTGCTAGTAATGGAATGGCTGGGTCAAATGGTATTTCTAATTCCAACTTTTGAAGGAATCACCATAGTGCTTTCCACAGTGATTGTGCCATTTTACAGTACCACCAGCAGCATATGAAAGTCCAATCTCTCTGCATTCTTGCCAGCATTTGTTATTTTCTGTCTTCTTGAACTTTGCTACTAGTGCTGGAGCAAGATGGTATCTCATTGTTTTGATTTGCATCTCTCTAATGACTAATGATTGTGAGCATTTCTTCATATGTTTGTTGGCCACCTGAATATCCTCCTTGGTGAAGTGTCTATTCATATCTTCTGCCCATTTTTTAGTTGGATTATTTGTCATTTTATTATTGAGGTGTTG
>NW_006941100.1:0-1338 GCF_000298275.1 Orycteropus afer afer | reverse complement strand
CCTCGGAAGGAAGGTTGGGCAATCCTACTTCCGTAGTGATACTGCCTCAGAAAACCAAGGAGGGGTCGCTATGAGTCGGGGCCGACTCGATGGCAAACAACAACAACAACAACAATGAGGCAATTGAAAATATCATGGTTTGGGTTAGGTGCACCTTAGCCTTGAAAGTGGCATCTTTTGCAGCAGATTTGCCCAGTGCAACATGTTTGATTTCTTGATTGCTGCTTCCATGGGTGTTGAATGTGGATCCAAGGAGATGAAATCCCTGACAACTTCAATCTTTAAGTTTGTCAATCACAAAAGGACAAATGTATGAGACTAGAAGCTCTGGTAGCATAGTGGCTAAGGCACTTGACTGATAACCAGAAGACTGGTGGTTCAAACCCACCAGCCACTCCTCAGAAGGAAGGTTGGGCAATCTACTTCCATAGTGATACCTCCTCGGAAACCCAAGGAGGGGTTGCTATGAGTCATGTTATGTGCCATAACATAACATAACAACAACAACACATAATACATAACACATACACATAACAACAACAACACATAACATACAACACATAACAACAACAACAACCATTGAAAAACTCAAGAAAATTCTTCATAAAAAGAAATATACTTTGATGGTTACTAGGCATGGATGGGGGAGGGAGGGTAAATCACTAACTAGAGGGTAGATACATATTAACTTGGGTAAAGGAAAAAAAAAAAGTAAAAAATGCCTGATATATTGAATGCACATTTTAAAGTTTAACTCACATTAGTGAATTATATTCTTCCTATATACAGATTCTTCAGGTACAGTTGTAGGTGATCTGAAATTTGCTTATACTGCTCAATATAGCTGATTGGTAAATTTTGTGAGCTGCTTGTTAAGCACAGCTATTATTGCAATTAAATTAATTATATTAAAAGAAAGATAATAAGAATTAAAAACTCATCATGTCACTGAATTTTACAATTATCTATGTTCTTGAGTTTATTTATATATACTGTAACTGTAGGGTGGGATGTTACCTAATGCTGTGTCCTTGCACAATTCTTCCCAACTGTATTTTCAGGGACTTCATGATGGTAGTTTGAAAGCAGCCATAGTGGGATTTATCCATACATTTGAAAATTAATAATGATACAAATCAAGGCTTCATTTACCATTTTGTTGATTACGTAGATGTAAGAATGTGATGGACAAATGTTAATAATGCAGCTTCAACTTAGAAGTGTGTCATGTTGCAGCTATTACAATATAAATATCGTTGTTGTTGTTGTTATGTGCCGTCGAGTCGGCCCCGACTCATAGCGACCCCTCCTTGGGTTTCTGAGGCAGTATCACTACAG
>NW_006941099.1:0-1339 GCF_000298275.1 Orycteropus afer afer | reverse complement strand
CAACCTTCCTTCCGAGGAGTGGCTGGTGGGTTTGAACCGCCAGCCTTCTGGTTAGCAGTCAAGTGCCTTAGTCACTATGCTACCAGAGCTCCCTCATTTGCCATTAGAGAGATGCAAATCAAAACTACAATGAGATACCATTTTACCCCAGTAATAATGGCACTTATTTAAAAAAAAAAAAGCAGAACAACAAATCTTGGTGAGGCTGTGGGGAAATTGGAATTGTCATGTGTTGCTGGTGGTGTAAAATGGTATACCCCTTTGGAAAATAATATGGCACCTCTTTAAAAGCTATAATTAGGAATACCATATGATCCAGCAATCCGAATCCAAAGTATACATCCTAGAGAAACAAGATCTGTGACACGAATAGACATATGCACCCCATATTCATTACAGCATTATTCATAATAACAAGAGATGGAAACAACCTAAGTGTCCAGCAATAGATAAATGGGCAAACAAAATGTGGTTCATACATACATACAATGGAATACTAAACAATGGTAAAGAATAATGGTGAAGCTGTAAAATATCTCACAACATGAATGAATCTGGAGGACATTTTGCTGAGTGAAATAAATC
The DNA here is from genome assembly GCF_000298275.1 of Orycteropus afer afer. Lineage (NCBI taxonomy): Eukaryota > Metazoa > Chordata > Mammalia > Tubulidentata > Orycteropodidae > Orycteropus > Orycteropus afer. The sequence goes on along the minus strand of NW_006941099.1, from coordinate 754 downwards.
ACACACAAAAGGACAAATACCACTATTGAGACCATTATTATAAAAATGATATTTACCAGGGAGGAAAGGGAGACGGAGGGAGAATCACTAGCTAGATAGTTGTTGTTATGTGCTGTGGAGCCAGACCCGACCCATAGCAACCCCTCCTTGGGTTTCCGAGGCAGTATCACTATGGAAGTAGATTGCCCAACCTTCCTTCCGAGGAGTGGCTGGTGGGTTTGAACCACCAGCCTTTGGTTACCAGTCAAGTGCCTTAGGCACTATGCTACCAGAGCTCCTGAAGAGGACAATAGGTAGACCTATTAGTGTAGGTGTAGCGAATGAGGCAAATAGATTTTCGTTCATTTTGTTTCTCAGGGGCTGTTATGTGATTGGGTTGTTAGAGTTTTAGGGGTGGATTCTAGTGTAAATGTAAGTTTGGAAATAACTAGTTTGGAACAAGATGAAAGGAGTCATAATTATTGAGATAATTTGATAAATCAAGGTGTTGTACCTAGCTGTGGCATATCACTGAGGAGAGGTTGAAGCTCCCAATCTTTAACTTAAAAGGTTAATGCTTATTTTAGTTTCTTAGTGAATTAAATTATGGATACAGATTAGTCCTCGAAATGTTTAAGGGGTATGAGTTCATGAACAATAGGTATAAATCTATGGTTTGCCCTGCAAATTTCAGAACATTGGCCACAGAACAGGCTGGGTCAGGTGGAGGTTAACGTTGCTTGGTTTAGTCATCCAAGTATAGAATCTTTTTTTT
>NW_006941098.1:0-1339 GCF_000298275.1 Orycteropus afer afer | reverse complement strand
TTGAACTTTGCTACTAGTGCTGGAGCAAGATGGTATCTCATTGTTGTTTTGGTTTGCATCTCTCTAATAGCTAATGATTGTGAGCATTTCTTCATGTTTTTTGCCCATTTGAATATATCCTTGGTGAAGTGTCTATTCATGTCTTCTGCCCATTTTTTATTGGTTTGTTTGTGTTTTTGTTATTGATATGCTAGAGTCCTTTGTCATATATGTCATTACCAAATATTTTGTCCCAATCTGTAAGTTCACTTTTGACTCTTTTGGAGAAGTCTCTGGAAGCATATAAAAATTTAATTTTTAGAAGGTCCCAATCATCTGGTTTCTCTTCTGCTGTTTGTGCATTTTGAATTATGCTAGAAAGTCTATTTATGTCATATATTGTTGTTATTGTTATTATGTGCTGTCAAGTCGGATCCAAGGCATAGCAATCCCTCCTTGGGTTTCCGAGGCAGTATCACTATGGAAGTAGATTGCCCCATCTTTCTTCCAAGGAGTGGCTGGGGGGTTTGAACCACCAGCCTTCTGGTTAGCAGTCAAGTGCCTTAGGCACTACACTACCATATGCCATATATTAGGACCCCTAAATTTGCCCCTAGTTTTTCCTTGAGGAACTCTATAGTTTTGGGTTTCACATTTAAATCTTTGATCCATGTGAGGTTCGTTTGTTTGTATGGTGTGAGGTACAGATCTTGTTTCATTTTTTTTGCAAATGGATTTCCAGTTTTGCCAGCACCATTTATTAAACAAAAAATTCTCTTCCCCATTTAATGGATTTTGGCCCTTTGTCGAAGATCAGCTTACCATAGGTCAATGAATCTGTTTCTGGGTTCTCAATTCTATTCCATTGGTCCATGTATCTGTCATTAAACAAAGACCAGGCAATTTTGACTACTGTGGCTCTATAATAGGTTTTGAGATCCAGCAGTGTGAGCCCTCCTACTTTGTTCTTATTCTTCAATAGTGCTTTGCTTATCCAGGGTCTCTTTCTTTTCCATATGAAGTTATGATTGGTTTTTCCATATCCCTAAAAAATGGTGATGAGATCTAGATTGGGATTCCATTGGATGTATAGATTGCTTTGGGTATAATTGACATTTTCACAAGGTTCAATCTTCCTATCCACAAGCATGGGATGTTTTTCCATTTATGTAGATCCTTATGGTTTCTTGAAGTAATTTTTTATAGTTTTCTTCGTACAGATCTTTTGTGTCCTTGGGATGATTTATTCCCAAGTTTTTTGGTGTTTTTTTTTTTTTGTAGCTATTGTCAACAGTATTGATTTCCTTATTTTTCAGCAATCCCTTTGCTGGTGTAGAGGAATCCAACTGATTTTTGGATG
>NW_006941097.1:0-1339 GCF_000298275.1 Orycteropus afer afer | reverse complement strand
TGGAGTACACAGGAATAAGATTGACTACATCTGTGGCAAGAGGCGATGGAGAAGCTCAATATCTTTGGCCAAAACAAGGCCAGAAGCTGATTATGGAATAGACCATCAACTGTTCATTTGCAAGTTGAAGTTGAGTACAATTAAAAGAAGTCCACAAGAGCCAAAATATAACCTTGAATATATCCCTCCTGAATTTAGAGACCATTTAAAAAATAGATTTGATATATTGAACACCAATGACTGAAAACCAGAGGAATTGTGGGATGACATAAAAAACATCATCCATGAAGAAAGCAAAAGGTCATTAAAAAGACAGGAAAGGAAGAAAATACAAAAATGGATGTCAGAAGAGACTCCAAAACTTGCCCTTGAATGGAAAGTAGCTAAAGCAAATGGAAGAAATGACAAGATAAAAGAGCTAAACAGAAGATTTTAAAGAGCAGCTCGAGAAGACAAAGCCAATTATTATACTGAAATGTGCAGAGACATGGAGTCGGAAAGCCAAAATGGAAGAACACGCTAGCCATTTCTCAAGTTGAAAGAACTGAAGAGGAGATTTAAGCCTCAAGTTGCAATATTGAAAGGCTTTATGGGCAATATATTGAATGATGCAGAAAACATCAAAAGAAGATAAAAGGAATACACAGAGTCACTGTATCAAAAATAATTGGTCAATGTTCATCCATTTCAGGAGGTGACATATGATCAAGAACCAATGGTATTGAAGGAAGAAATCAAAGTTGTACTAAGGGAAGTGGTGAAAAACAAGGCTCCAGGAATTGACAGGATACTCATTGAGAAGTTTCAATAAACAGATGCTGCACTAGAGGCACTCACATGGCTATGCCAAGAGATTTGGAAGACAACTACCTGGCCAACTGACTGGAAGATACATATTTGTACTCATTCCAAATAAAGGTGATCCCACAGAATGTGGAAATTATCAAACAATACCATATGCAAGTAAAATCTCACTGAAGATAATTTAAAAATTGTTACAACAGTATACTGACAGAGAACTTCCAGAAATGCAAGCTGAATTCAGAAGAGGATGTGGAATAAGGGATATCATTGCTGATGTCAGATGGATCTTGGCTGAAAGCAAAGAAAACCAGAAAGGTGTTTACTTGTGTTTTATTGACTGTGCAAAGGCATTTGATTGTGTGGATCATAACAAATTATGAATAACATTGAGAAGAATGGGAATTCCAGAACACTTAATTGTGCTTTTGAGGAACTTGTATGTAGACCAGAAGGCTGCTGTTTGAACAGAACAAGGGGACACTGCATGGTTTAAAGTCAAGAAGGGAGTGTGTCAGGGTTGTATCCTTTCACCATA
>NW_006941096.1:0-1339 GCF_000298275.1 Orycteropus afer afer | reverse complement strand
ATAAAACCAAACTTACTGCCTTGGAGATGTATCTGACTCATAGTGACCCCTCCTCTGGCTTCCAAGGTGATATCTCTATGTAAGTAGATTGCCCAATCTTTCTTCTAAGGAGTGGCTGGTAGGTTTGAACTGCCAGCCTTCTGGTTAGCAGTCAAATGTCTTAGGTACTATGCCACCAGAGCTCCCTAGGAGATATATAGTAGGAGATACATATTTTCCATACAGCAGTTCACATACGTTTTTTCTCATGACATTGACTGCAGTTTCCCACAATGCAGCAGCTTTCTTCCCACTTCCTCCCCATAGTTACCTCTTTCCTGAGTCCTTCCCTCCTAAGCACTCCTGCACCCCCAAGTTGACTCCCTGTGTATACACAGCCCTTTTATTCTCCCATGATTGATCTCTCCAAGGAGTGTATCTACCTAATGTAAATGTTCAGCTCATATGCCTGTCTTTTGTTTGGCAGGAAGCCACAAGAGTGGGTTCAGTTCCAGACCTGAAGGGTAGCTACAGGCTATAGTCTCAGGGGTTCCACCAGACACTATCAGATCAACAAACCTGGTCCCTTTTTTTTTTTTTTATGATTTTGAGGTTTGTTCCACATTGTTCTCCCACTCTATTCAGGATCTCCTACATAGATTCTCCTCCAAGTGGTTGACAGTGGTAGCCAGGCACCATCTAGCATCTGGTTCTGGTCTCATAGTCATATAAGCTGAATATCGCATGCTATACCAGTCTCTTGGACTAATTGTTTCCATGTATCTTTGGTTTTCTTCATTCTTCTTTGCTCTGGATGAGGAGAAATCCATTGTTGCATCGAGATGGCCACTTGCAAGCTTTTAAGATCCCAGTCCCTACTCGCCAAAGTAGGATGTGGAACAATGTTTCTGTGTAGTATATTATGCCAATTGATCTTGATGTTCCCTGAGACCATGGTCCCGAGCCCAAAGGTCCAACTACTTGCTCTCTCGGGGTAGCTGGCTATAGCCAAAAAGTGACTACAACCTTGTCCCTTGTCAGCTCTCTATACACCTGGAAATTCTTCCAGAACATACAAATACACTTGTAGAAACATTGTTTGCCAACCTTATACGTGGTCATGGGCACACTCCCCCCCCCTACATTGTTGTTGTGTGCCATCGAGTCAGACCTGACTCATAGCGACCCCTCCTTGGGTTTCCAAGGCAGTATCACTATGTAAATAGATTGCCCACCTTCCTGCATTTGTTGTTGTTGTTGTTGCTTGCTGTCGAGTCAGCCTTGACTCATAGCGACCCCTCCTTGGGTTTCCGAGGCAGTATCACTACGGAAGTAGGATTGCCCAACCTTCCTTCCGAGG
>NW_006941095.1:0-1311 GCF_000298275.1 Orycteropus afer afer | reverse complement strand
CTCTTTTATCTTGTCATTTCTTCCATTTGCTTTAGCTACTCTCTGCTCAATGGCAAGTTTCAGAGTCTCTTCTGTCATCCATTTTGGTCTTTTCTTCTTTTCTCATCTTTTTAATGACCTCTTGCTTTCTTCATGGATGATGTTCTTGATGTCATCCCACAATTCTCATTTTCAGTCACTGGTGTTCAATGCAGCCAATCTATTCTTTAGATGGTCTCTAAATTCAATAGAGATACATTCAAGATCATATTTTGGCTCTAGTGGACTTGTTTTGTCTTTAACTTCAAGTTGAACTTGCATAAGAGCAGTTGATGTTCTGTTCCACAATCAGCTTCTGGCCTGGTCTTGGCTGAAGATATTGAGCTTTTCCATCGCCTCTTGCCACAGATGTAATCAATCTGATTCCTGTGTATTCCATCTGGTGAAGTCCATATGTATTGACAGCCACCATCTGTGTTGTTGAAAAAAGGTATTTGCAATGAATAAGTTGTTGGTCTTGCAAAATTCTATCATGTGATTTCCAGCATTATTTCTGTCATCAAGGCCAAATTTTTCAACTACCAGTGATTCTTCTTTGTTTCCAACTTTTGCATTTCAGTCACCAGTTATAATTAACACATCCTGATTGCAAGTTCGGTCAATTTCAGACTGCAGAAGCTGATAAAAATCCTCAATTTCCTCATCTTTGGCTTTGGTAGTTGGTGCATAAATTTGAATAAAAGTCGTATTAACTAGTCTTCCTTGTAGGCGTATGGATATCATCCTATCACTGACAGCATTATACTTCAGGACAGATCCTGAAACATCCTTTGTGATAATGAATGCCACACCATTACTCTTCAAATTGCCATTCCTGGTACAGTAGATCATATGGTTGTCTGATTCAAAATGCCCAAAACTCTTTCATGTCAGCTCACTAATGCCTAGGATATCAATCTTTATGCATTCCATTTTGTTTTTGACAACTGCCAATTTTCCTAGATTCATACTTCATACATTCCACGTTCCAATCATTAATAGATGTTTGCAGTTGTTTCTCCTCAATTTGAGTCATGTCACATCAGCATAGGAGGTCTCTAAAGCTTTGCTCTATCCATATCAGTAGGGCTGGTTCTACTCTGATGATGCAGTTCTTTCCCAGTCATATTTTGAGAGCCTTCCGACCTAAGTGGCTCGTCCTCCTGCAGTGTATCAGACAATGTTTCCAGGCTACTCGTAAAGTTGCACAGTAACATATTAGACAGTGTTTCTCTGCTATTCATAAGGTTTTCCCTGGCCAATTCTCTGAGAAGTGGATGGCCTCTTCCTTCT
>NW_006941094.1:0-1339 GCF_000298275.1 Orycteropus afer afer | reverse complement strand
TCAAACCCACCAGCCACTCCTCGGAAGGAAGATGAGGCAATTTACTTCCATAATGATATTGCCTCAGAAACCCAAGGAGGTGTAGCTATGAGTCAGGTCCGACTTGACGGCACATAACAACAACAACAACAACAATATGTCGCATAAATAGACTATCAAGCATAACCCAAAATGCACAAACAACAGAGGAGAAACTAGATGAATGGGACTTTCTAAAAATTAAATTTTTATGTATTTCCAAAGACTTCTCCAATTTACAGCCGCTAATATGTTGCATAGTAGCTCTGGTAGCATAGGGCCTAAAGGCACTTGACTGCTAACCAGAAGTCTGGCAGTTCAAACCCACCAGCCACTCCTCAGAAGGAAGATGGGGCAATCTACTTCTGTAGTGATACTATCTCAGGAACCCAAGGAGGGGTCTCTATGAGTTGGGTCTGACTTGATGGCACATAACAACAATATGTTGCATAAATAGACTATCAAGCATAACCCAAAATATGCAAAAAGCAAAAGAGAAACTAGATGAATGAGACCACCTAAAAATTAAGTTTTTATGTGCTTCCAAAGACTTTTCTGAAAGCATCCAAAGAGAATCTACAGACTGGGAAAAAATATTTGGCAATGACATATCTGACAAGGGACTTATCTCTAGAATTTATAGAAAACTCCAAGAGCTCAACAACAAAAAGACAAATAATCCAATTTAAAAATGGGCAGAAGTGAATAGACACTTCACCAAAGAGGTTATTCAGGTGGCCAACAAACATATGAAGAAATACTTACAATCATTAATCATTAGAGGGATGCAAATCAAAACAACAGTGAGGTACCATCTTGCCCCAGCACTAGTAGCAAAGTTTAACAAGACAGAAAATAACAAATGCTGGCAAGGATCTGAAGAGATTGGAACTCTCATACACTGCTGGTGGGACTATAAAATGATGTATTCACTGTAGAAAGCAGTATGGAGATTCCTTAAAAAGTTGGAATTAGAAATACCATTTGACTCAGCCATTCCATTCCTAGGTATATATCCTAAAGAAGTGAGAGCCAGGACAAGAACAGGTATATGCACATCCATATTCATTGCAGCACTATTTACAATAGCAAAAAAATGGAAACTGTCTAGATGTCCATCAATTGAGGAATGGATAACCAAACTATGGTACATACACACAATGGAATACTATGCAACCCTAAAGAATAATGTAAAATGGGCAAAACACCACATAATGTGGATGAACTTGGAGGACATTATACTGAGTGAAATAAGTCAATCACAAAAGGACAAATATTGTATTAGTCCATTATTGTAAAAGTCAAGGAAAGGTTTAGATAT
>NW_006941093.1:0-1339 GCF_000298275.1 Orycteropus afer afer | reverse complement strand
AGCTGAAAGAACTAAAGAAAAAGTTTAAGCCTCAACTTGGCAATATTGAAAAATTCTATGGGCAAAATATTGAATGATGCAGGAAACATCAAAAGAAAATAGAAGGAATACACAGTTGCTATACCAAAAAGAATCTACTTCCATAGTTATATTGCCTCGGAAACCCAAGGAGGGGTCGATATGAGTCGGGTCCGACTTGACAGTACATAAGAACAACAACATACCAAAAAGAATTGGTCGGTGTTCATCCATTTCAGGAGGTGGCATGTGATCAAGAACCAATGGTATTAAAGAAAGAAGTTGAAGCTGCACTGAAGGAATTGGCAAAGGACAAGACTTCAGGAATTGATGGAATACCGAGTGAGATGTTTCAACAAATAGATGCCACATTGGAGCCACTCACTTGGCTATGCCAAGGGATTTGGAAGACAGCTGCCTGGCCAACTGACTGAAAGAGATCCATATTTATACCCATTCCAAATAAAGGTGATTCCACAGAATGTGGAAATTAGTGAACAATATCATTGATTCCACATGCAAGTAAAATCTTACTGGAGATAATTCAAAAACAGTCGCAGCAGTATATTGACAGATAACTTCCAGAATTGCAGGCTGGATTCAGAAGGGGACATGGAGTGAGGGATATCATTGATGGTGTCAGATGGATCTTGGCCAAAAGCACAGAATACCAGAAAGATATTTACTTGTGTTTTATTGACTATGCAAAAGCATTTGATTGTGTGGATTATAACAAATTATGAATAACATTGAGAAGAATGCAAATTTCAGAACACTTGATTGTGTTCATCAGGAGCCTACACATAGACCAGGAGGCTGTTGTTCAGTTAGAACAAAGGGATACTGCATGGTTTAAAATCAGGAAAGGAGTGCATCAGGGTTGTATCCTTTCACCATACTTAACTCAGTATGTATGCTGAGCAAATAACCTGAGATGCTGGACTATATGAAGAAGAATGGGGCTGCAGGATTAGAGAAAGACTCAGTGATACACAGATGACACAACTTTGCTTGCTGAAAGTGAAGATGACTTGAAGCATTTACTGATGAAAGTTGAAGACTACAGTCTTCGGTTAAGATTACACTTCAATATAAAGAAAACAAAAATCCTCGCAACTGGACCAATAAGCAGCATCATGATAAATGGAGAATAGATTGAAGTTGTCAAAAACTTAGTATTACTTGATTCTACATTCTACATTCAACACCAACAGAAGCAGCAGTTAAGACATCAAAAGACGTATTGCGCTGGGAAAATGTGCTGCAAAAGACCTCTTTCGAGTGATGAAGAGTAAAGATGTCTGCTTGAAAACTAAGGTGC
>NW_006941092.1:0-1339 GCF_000298275.1 Orycteropus afer afer | reverse complement strand
AATCTACTTCTGTAATGATAACACCTCAGAAACCCAAGAGGGGTTGCTATGAGTCAGAGCTGACCCCACAGCAGTGATTTTTTTTTTTTTTTTTTTTTACTGTTACTGGACATTCCAATTAGGGTCACATTCTGAAAAAAACCAAACCCACTGCTGTCAAGTCGATTCCAAGTTACAGTGAGGTGGTAAATCTTTATGGAAGTAGATTACCCTGTCTTACTTCCACTGAGTGGCTGGGGGGTTTGAACCATCAACCTTCTGGTTAGCAGTCAGATGCCTTAGGTTCTATACCACCAGAGCTCCTTACATGGATCCTAATAGAAAGGAGAAAAAATGTGGAACAAAACTTCAAATTCTCAAAGAATCTAGACTTATTGGCCTATTGAGACTGGAGGAATCCCTGAGACTATTGCTCTGAGACACTTTAAACTTTGAACAGAAACTTTTGCCTGAAATCACCTTTCAACTACACAACATGTTAGCTCAAAAAGTAAAGAATTTCACCCTTGAGAACTGTGCTCTTTTTAAAAATTATCCATATGAGTCCAAATGGACAATAGCTACTCTAAAGCATAAATCAGAAGTTTGAGGGGTCAGTGAGACTAAATTAATGGGAGTGGAACCATTAAAATGGAAATAATGAGAATTTTGACACAAACTGAAAAATGTAACCGCTGTAAAAGAACATTATGAAACTGCTGAATGGGAACTTCTTTTGCTGTGCATATATTCACCAAAAATAGAAATATACATACACACACACACACATATGTTGTTGGGAGCTCTGGTAGCATAGTGCCTAAGCCACTTGACTGCTAATAAGAAGGCTGGCGGTTCAAACCCACCAGCCACTCCTCGGAAGGAAGATGGGGCAATCTACTTCCGTAGTGATACTGCCTTGGAAACCCAAGGAGGGTCACTATTAGTCATGTCTGATTCAATGGGACATAAAAACAACAACAATGCAAAACCAACAGCCAACATTATACTTGATGGAGAGAGACTGTAAACCATTCCTATTGTGAACAGGAACCAGACAAGGATGCCGGCTATCATCACTTCTATTCAACATTGTACTGGAAGTCCTAGCAAGGGCCATAAAGCAAGAAAGGGAAATTAAAGGAATCCAAATTGGTAAGGAAGAAGTCAAACTATCCCTATTTGCTGATGATATGATCCTATACTTAGAAAACCCAAGAGACTCAGTCAAAAGTCTACTGGAACTAATTGAGAGATTTAGCATCATGCCAGGATACAAGATCAACATCCAAAAATCAGTTGGATTCCTCTACACCAGCAAAGAGATTGCTGAATAAGAAAGAAGGAAATCAATACCATT
>NW_006941091.1:0-1339 GCF_000298275.1 Orycteropus afer afer | reverse complement strand
GTTACTGTTCCTGTGTGATTGCATGGTGTATTTTTTGTCCATGTGCTTTTACTTTTTTGATGGTTATCCAATTGAGTGGGAGACAGCAACAGTCCCCATAAGACACAACTACACCCACATATCCTGCAACTTCACTTACTGAGTGAGAGCCACCACCTCCTTCTCCACCAATGGGCCAACAATAAAAAAACACCAAGAAAAGCCTGAATCAACCTTGGCTACTCTTCACAAACAGTTAACAGAGATCTAAATATAACAACACCATGATGTTTCAGAGACAATAGACCATCACAGTCCACATAAAGAAGCAAGATAAAGTGGTAGAAACAAGGGGGCAGGATACAGAACCAGAATACATCCCTGAGGAAGAAGCAGCATTGGAACTCTCTGATAAGGAATTCAAAAGAATTATATTAAGTATCTTCAAAGGATTGAGAGACAGACCAAGGAAAACACAGAAAAAACCCTAAAAGAATTTTGGAAGAAAACACAAGAACAAAATGACAAAATAAATGAAAATTAGAAATGACTCCAAATCTACAGATAGAAATCCAGAAGACTAATACTACATTGTCAGAAACAGATAATATATTGGAAGGGCAATGGAGTAGAATTGATGTGATGGAAGACAGAATTAATGAGATTGAAGACAAATAACTGAATACTTCTATGGGAAGGGATCAATCAGAAAAAAAAGATCAAAACAAAATAAAGAAAGCCTAAGGTTCATGTGGGATACCATCAAAGAAATAACCTACATGTCACTGGAATTTTAGAACAGGAAGAGAAAAATAAAACCACTGAGAAAATTGTCCAAGATTTGTTGGAGGAGAACTTCCCTGATATGATGAAAGATGAGAATATATTCATTCAGGAAGTCCAACAAACCCCAAACAGGATAGATCTCAAAAGAAAATCATCAGGACATATCATCATCAAACTCATCAAAACAAAAACAAAGAAAGAATCCTGAGAGGAGCACAGGAAAAACAAAAGTAACCTACAAAGTTCAGCCAGTAAGAATAAGCTCTGATTTCTCAGCAGAAACCATGCAAGGAAGAAGGCAATGGGATGGTATATATAAAATCCTGAAAAAAAAATATTTCAATCAAGAATTATATGCCTGGCAAAATTGTCCCTCAAATATGATGGTGAAATTAGGAGATTTCCAGATAAGCAGAAACTAAGGGAATTTGTTAAAACCAGACCAACCTGACAAGAGATACTAAAGGGAGTCCTTTGAACAAAGAACCAAAAATAGCAAATAACAACTGACCATTAATACACAAGATGACATAACCCAGAAACCACAACTATGGACATATCCAAAGTAAAATGA
>NW_006941090.1:0-1339 GCF_000298275.1 Orycteropus afer afer | reverse complement strand
AAAGGAAGTATACAGAAGTGGATTAAGCACCAACTAGCAGAAAAACCTGAACAAAAACAGTGAGTATGGAGACGGTTGGAGCAGTGGACTGTCAGATACTCTGACAGGACCGTTAGCCTGAATATTTCCAAATGGTGTTGGGACCTGAGAATTGACCTAAAGATCAGCCCCAGTCACCAAGAGCTGCAGGGATGACTGTGCTTGTGGCCTATTACTAGGAAGGGAAACAGCAAGGAAGGAGACAACCTGAACTGTGGACTTTCGGCTGTCCGGAGGGTGCAGCCATTTTGATTGTTTACATGCAGTGGCCATTTTGGATATTTAAAGTGACCAAGGGTGCAGCCATACTTTGAATGTATACAAGTGGTGGCCATTTTGGATTTTAAAGTGACAGCATTCTCATTTGATTTCCAAGGACCTAAGAATAAGCTCTGTTTGCCAAGGACAGCAGGGACATATGGAAGACAGACAATGGGAAAGGAAACAGGTGTGAGTGTATAAGTGCTGCCAATTAGCAAATAGAGGAGAACAGCACAGGACCCTGCTTGTGTAGATAACATACAAACAAAACAAAGAAAATGAAAATCGTGGACAAGTCACACCAACGTACAATCACCAGTTAAATAAAAACACAAAAACGTCACAATGTGTCAGAGACAACAGAGCATAACAGTCCACACAAAGAAGCAAGATAAAACAGGAGAAACAAGTGACCAGGATACAGACCCAAAACACATCCCTGAGGGAGAAGCAGCATTGGAACTCCCTGTTAAGGAATTCAAAACAATTATACTTAGGTATCTTCAATGAATTAAGAGACAGATTAAGGAAAACACTGATAAAATTCAGGAAAACACAAAGAAAACCCTAGAACAATTTCAAAAGGCAATGTAAGAACAACATGACAAAATAAATGAAAAATTAGAAATGATACAAAATCTACAAACAGAAACCTAGAAGATTAATACTAAATTTTCAGAAATAGATAAATCATTGAATGGGCAAAGGAGTAGAATTGAATCAATAGAAGACAGAATTAATGAGATTGAAGGCAAATACCTCAATACATCTTTGGAAAGGGAACAATCAGAAAAAAGATCAAAACAAAATACAGAAAGCTTAAGGTTCATGTGGGATACCATCAAAAGAAATAACCTACATGTAATTCCAGAACAGGAAGAGACAAATAAAACCACAGAAAATATTGAAGATTAGTTGAAAGAGAATTTTCCTGGTATGATGAAAGATAAGAATATATCCATTCAGGAAGTCCAATGAACCCTGTTCTGGTTACCTACTGTTGCTCTGACACGAATATACCACAAATGGGATGGCCTTA
>NW_006941089.1:0-1277 GCF_000298275.1 Orycteropus afer afer | reverse complement strand
TCAGGGTTGTATCCTTTCCCTCTACTTATTCAATCTATATGCTGAGCAAATAATCCAAAAACCTGGATCATATGAAGAAAAATGTGGCATCAAGATTGGAGGAAGAATCATTAACAACCTACGATACACTGATGACACAACTTTGCTTGCTGAAAGTGAGGATGACTTGAGGCACTTACTGATGAGGATTGAAGAATACAGTCTGCAGTATGGATGACATTTCAATATAAAGAAAACAAAAATCTTCACAACTAGACCAATAAGCAGCATCATGATAAATGGAGAAAAGATTGATGTTATCAAAGAATTTACATTACTTGGTTCTACAGTTGCTGTCAATGGAAGCAGCAGTGAGAATATTAGACGACCTATAGCACTGGGCAAGTCGGCTGTAAAGGAACTGTGTCAAGTGCTGAGGAGCAAGGATGTCTCCTTGAGGACTAAGGTGAGTCTGATCAAGCCATGGTATTTTCAATTGCCTCATATGCATGTTAGAGCGGGACAATGAATAAGGAAGACCGAAGGAGAGTTGAAGCTTTTGAGTTCTGGTGCTGGCGAAGAATACTGAAAGTACCATGGACTGCTAAAAGAACTAACAGATCTGTCCTGGGGAAAATGCAGCCAAAATGCTCCTTGGAAATGAGAATGGCCAGACTTCATCTCAGGTACTTTGGTCATGTTGTCAGAAGGGACATTTTCCTGGAGAAGGATGTCATGCTTGATAAGGTGGTTGTTGGTGGTGTTGTTATGTGCCATCAAGTCAAACCCGACTCATAGCGACCCCTCCCTGGGTTTCCGAGGCAGTATCACTACGGAAGTAGGATTGCCGAACCTTCCTTCCGAGGAGTGGCTCATGGGTTTGAACCGCCAGCCGTCTGGTTAGCAGGCAAGTGTCTTAGCCACTATGCTACCAGAGCTCCCTGATAAGGTGGAAGGTCAACAAAAGAGGGGAAGGCCTTCAACGAGATGGAAGTGATGATGGGATCAAGTATAGCAAGGATCATGGAGCTGGTACAGGATTGGGCAGTGTTTCACTCTACTGTGCATAAGGTCACTGTGAGTCAGAAATGACTCAATGGCACCTAACAACAAGGCTGATTAACTAGAATGTCCCTTGAAACCATGACCCTAAGTGTCCAAACTAAGAAACCAAATCCTTGGTTGTATGTGAGCAGACATTTGTTTTTTTTAATGCATCTTATTGAAATATAATTTACATACAGTGAAATACACAAAACTAAAGTGACATGGGTCAATGCATTTTTTTTTTTTTTTTT
>NW_006941088.1:0-1340 GCF_000298275.1 Orycteropus afer afer | reverse complement strand
CTGGGTTGTTAATAAAGCTTAAGAAAGGTAGTAGATACTGAATGTCTAAGACAGAGTCCTAAAGAATATAGACAGTTAAGACACATCTCTTTCCCTTTCTTGATAGTAGAGAACACCAGCTTAGCCCAGTGTTTAACTTATAATGGTTTGTGCAATTTGAGGTTAACTATTTATACTCTGTGCAAAGAGAGTACGCCACACAACATATTACCCCTGGCTGCACTGAGCACTGGATACCAAAGGAAGTTATATGGAAGTTATTTCATCACTCAGTGACTTAACTTTGAAGCACTTCTCTTTCTGGAAGAGAGGACCTTTTCAACATTGCTAACTCATTCATAGTGTGTACACATTGCACTAACATAGCACAAAGGGGCATCATCCTTGTAGGTTTACACATATCTTTTACATAAATTATGTCATTTAATCTTCATGATGCTCTAAGAGGGAGATATTAATGTTTTATAGATGTGGAAGTGGAAACTCAAAAGAAGTTAGCTTTGCTAAAAGTTGCACAAGGAGGAAGTGTTAGAACTACAATTGGAACCCTGTGAGTCTAACTCTGGACTCCCTGGATGGTGCAAACAGTTAAGAATTAGACTACTAACAAAAGATTGGTGGTTCAAATCCACCCATATTGATGGAGCAGTTCTACTCTGCACATATGGGGTTACCCTGAGAATCAACTTGACAGTAAATAACATCAAACTAATTCCAGATCCAAAGCTCTTTACTCTTCACCACAGCTGGCTCCAGCAATTATTTTGTTATCTTGAGGAGGGTTATGTAGACTTCTATCCTGATCATAATAGGCTAATAATGCAATAATGCAGATGATACTTTGCTTTGACTTATATGAATCAAATTAGCCGTAAGTTTCACTGGGTACACTTCTGTACTTAGCTCATGCTATTCACTTCGTTGGATCATGTTTCCCATTGGCAAATTTCTACTGATCCTTCAAGATTCATCCAGGAAAGAACACCTCCAGACAGCTACAGCTTTCCCAGTACTTATGCCCATCCTGACTTGTTGAATGTAGTTAAAAAAAAAAAAAAGAAAGAGAGAGAAGATTTTATGCAATGAGTCTCATCTCTTCAGGCTAAAAAGAAAACTGAGCTGTAAAAATACAATTTCCCATTCCCTTACAATTTCCTTACCACGGAACAGCATGTTGGTAGTCAGACTAGGCTGCTGTCTACAGGGAGTGGTGTTAGGGCATCAGGGAGATCCTCCATTGTCTTGCACTCTCTGTCCAAAAATGAATTTCCTCCACCTTCTTGTTAGCTCTGAAATTCATGTTATAACAAACAAAACTTTCATTTAAAAAAAAAAAAAAA
>NW_006941087.1:0-1340 GCF_000298275.1 Orycteropus afer afer | reverse complement strand
TCAGGGATTTCATTTTCCTTGGATCCACAGTCAACACCCATGGAAACAGCAGTCAGGAAATCAGATGTCCTATTACACTGGGAAAATCTGTTGCAAAAGACCTGTTTAAAGTGTTAAGAAGCAAAGATGTCACTTTGAAGACTAAGGTGTGCCTAACCCAAGCCATAGTATTTTCAATCGCTTCACATGCATGTGAAAGCTGTTGTTATTGTTGTTAGGTACCCTAGAGTCAGCTCTGACTTACAGCAGAATGAAACACTGCCCGGTCCTGTGCCAGCTCCATGATCCCTGCTATACCTGAGCCCATCATTGCAGCTACTGTGTCTATCCATCTCATTGAGGGCCTTCCCCGTCTTTGTTTACCCTTCACTTTACCAAGTATGATATCCTTCTCCAGGGAATGGTTCCTTTGACAACATGACCAAAGTAAGTGAGACAAAGTTTGGCCATTTTCACTTTCAAGGAACCTTCCGGCTGCACTTCCAGACAGATTTGTTAGTCCTTTTAGCAGACCATGGTACTCTTACCATTCTTCTCCAACACCACAACTCAAAAGCATCAATTCTTTTTCGGTCTTCCTTATTCATTGTCCAGCTTTCACATGCATATGAGGCAATTGAAAATCCCATGGCTTGTATCAGACGCACCTTAGTCCTCAAGGAGATATCTTTGCTCTTCAGCACTTGAAAGAGGTCTTTTGCAGCCTATTTGCCCTGTGCTATACGTCATCTGATATCTTGACTGCTGCTTCCATTGGTGCTGATTGTAGTAATATGAAGTCTTTGACAACTTCAATCTTATCTCCATTTATTGTGATGTTGGTTATTGGTTCAGTTGTGAGGATTTTTGTTTTCTTTATATCGGGGTGTAATCCATACTGCAGACTTTATATTGGGGTGTAATCCATATTGCAGATTGTAGTCTTCAATCTTCATCAGTAAGTATTTCAGTCATCCTCACTCTCAGCAAGCAAAGTTGTGTCATCAGTGTATTCCAGGTTATTAATGATTTTTCCTCCAATTTGGATGCCACATTCTTCTTCACATAGTCCAGCTTCTTGGATTATTTGCTCAGCATACACATTGAATAAGTATGGTGAAATGATACAGCCCTGACACACTCCCTTCTAGATTTTAAACCATGCAGTGTGCCCTTGTTCTGTTTGAACAACAGCCTCTTGGTCTTTGTACAGGTTCCTCGAAAGTACAGTTAAGTATTCTGAAATTCCCAATCTTTCCAATGTTATCCACAATTTGTTATGATTCACACAATCAAATACTTTTGCATAGTCAATAAAACACAAGTAAACATCTTTCTGGTATTCTTTGCTTTGAGCCAAG
>NW_006941086.1:0-1340 GCF_000298275.1 Orycteropus afer afer | reverse complement strand
TGCTGCTTCCATTGGTGTTGATTGTAGAACCAAGTTATATGAAGTCCTTGACAACTTCAATCTTTTCTCAATTTATCATAATACTGCTTATTGGCCCAGTTGTGAGAATTTTAATTTTCTTTACATTGAGATGTAATCCATACTGCATGTGCAAAGGCTCTGAGCCTGAGAACCATGAATGGATGAGACTAGGGTGCTTGAGAGAAATAAAGAAGGTTGGAGAAGTAGACTGGACCTTGGGCACTGAACCAAGCTAACAACTTTGAACTTTATCCTGGAGCAACAGGAAGCTATTAAAAGTTATTCAGCAGGAGAATGACAAGGTCATGTATGTGTTTAAAACTATCACTATGGCCAACAACTCCATGTTGTTGTTCTAACAAAGTTGTGTGAAGGAGGGATAGGGATGGAGGAGCCCAGAGACAGAGAGACCAACCAGAGGCTGAGCAAGAAAAGCTGCAGCTGGACTGAGGTGATGGCAATGGTGTTTGACTTATCCACTTGAGACACCCCAGAGAGACTTCTTTGGCTTGCCCATAAGACAGTTTCCACAGGACAAGGAACTACCATGGAGCTAGGCAGGAGAGGTGGTCCCAACAGCAGAAGTTTCCTAGAAGACTCTTGATGAAAACAGACAGCTTAGGAAGAGAAAGCATGGCCAATTAGAGAAACAAGACTCTGGGTGAGGTTGGAGGTGAGAAACAGTGCAGTCTAGTGGTTGGGACAGGGGTTTTGGCATCAGACACATCTGAGGAGGTCCAGAGTGAATTCATCTCTAACCTTCTCTTTCCTCTCAGACACTCAGACTTTCTTGTCCCAGCTCTGCCACTTCTTGGCTGTGTGATAGTAGATAAATGACTTTGCCTCTCTGAGTCTCTGGATCATCATCTGTAAAATTTTAATATGAATAGGGTTCACTGCTTGAGGCTGTTGTGAGAGCTGACAGGATAAAATGTGTAAAACTCAGCACAGTGCTAGGCACCCAGGAAGCCCCTAACACATGGAAACCAAAAAGGATAATTTTCAATCTCCCTCAAAGATAGAGTCTGTTCCCTGGTAGGGTGGTCATTCTGGCTCTATGGCACCTCTCCAGGCCAAAGTGGCTTTATAAACAGGCCAGACTGGACTGCACACTACACTGAATTAGACCAGAGGAATTCTAACCAGAAGCAAATAAATGAGTTTTGGTCAGCCTGAGGGAAATGTACCATTTCTGTTCCACTGTTTTGAAACATTAAAAAGTATTCTTTTTATTCCTCAGGAGTTCAAAGTGAGATTTCTGTTTTATTTCTTTGTTTCCTCCTTATTTAGTGGATGTTTGTGTACCAAAGTCTTCCTAG
>NW_006941085.1:0-1340 GCF_000298275.1 Orycteropus afer afer | reverse complement strand
AAAAAAATTTTATTTATGGACATTGAAATGTAAAATTCATGTGAATTTCATGTGTCAGAAAATATTGTTCTACTTTTCTTTTTAAATTTTTGCAGTGTTTCCTTCCTTCCCCTCTCACCCCTGGTAACCAACAAAGACAGTTTCCTTCCATATATAAATCTTTCCTTGACTTTTTACAGTAATGAACTAATACAGTATTTGTCCTTTGGGAGAACAAATTTTTTAAAACAAAAAATACTGTGATACGCTCACACAATAAATGTTAAATACAACAAAATAAACCACAAAGATAGATGGTATTGTGAATGAGACTCAGTCATACAATATTAAGTACAAAAAGTAGGTCCTAGAAGATCTCATTTAGTATGAGGCTCTTTTTATAAAACAAGAATACCCTTTAAATATTAAAATAAAAAAAATTTAAGGATTATATATAAATGAAAAAAAAAACTGTAAAAAGAAAAGCAAGGGAATCATGAACATGTTTCTGTATGATTATTTTGGGTCAGAGAAACAGGGAGATGGAGGAGGTGGAGACTATATGCTTAGAAATAAGTATTGTTCAGATCTTAGGTTTTATTTTGGGTGGTTTTCACATGATTGCAAATAAATAATTTAATATTCAAACAAAGAGCTTGCCATAATGAGACTATTTTATAAACCAAAGATTATGATTAATTCAATTCTGTGCACATGAGGGCCAAAGAAAGAAAAAAGAAAAGTAATGGACCATTTAAGATCCACATTAAGGAAAGCACACACACACACATAAAAAATAAAAAACTTAAGTTATTTAAGAGCATGTTGTTGTGGGAGAATAGAAGGGCTGTGTATGCACAGGGAGACAGCTCGGGGCAGGAGTGCATGGAGGGAAGGACACAGGGAAGAGATAACTATGGGGAGGAAGTGGGAGGGGAGCTGTTGCATTGTGGTAAACTGTGGTCAATGACATGAGACAAAGTACATGTGATCTGCTGTATGGAAAGTAATTTTCTCTGTAAACTTTCACCCAAATCACACACACACACAAAAGAGCATGTTGTTGCCTTCATGCTTTGTTTCTTTCCGGTCAGGACCCTAACTGCTTGAGTGTTTGGGAAGGATTAAGTTAAGAATCTCAGGGATTTCACCCAGAAATCCACTAAGAGTGCTATCTCTTTTTTTTATTATAAGCAGTTTGTGAATGGCAAAGAATATGTCTTTTTAAAGATGCCTTTCAGCTAAAAATGAGATGAAATGGCACGATGACTTTGGAAACAATTTGTTGGTCATTATGTGTATATTGATGTTTATCCAGATGAATAGCATGAACCAGCTCAGGGTTTATTTGACGTTTAGGA
>NW_006941084.1:0-1279 GCF_000298275.1 Orycteropus afer afer | reverse complement strand
TGGATCATAACAAATTGTGGATAACATTGAGAAGGATGGGAGTTCCAGAACACTTAATTGTACTCATGAGGAACTTGTACATAGGTCAGGAAGCTATTGTTTGAACAGAAAAAGGGAACACTGCATGGTTTAAAATCAAGAAGGGATTGTGTCAGGGTTGTATCCTCTCACCATATTTATTCCATCTGTATGCTAAGCAAATAATCCGAGCTGGACTATATGAAAAAGAACTTGGCATCAGGATTGAAGAATCATTAACCTGCGATATGCTGATGACACAACTTTGCTTGCTGAAAGTGAGGATGACTTGAAGTACTTTCTGACAAAGATTGCAGAATACAGTCTGCAGTATGGATTACATCTCAATATAAAGAAAACAAAAATCCTCACAACAGGACCTATAAGCAACATTACGATAAATGGAGAAAAGATTGAATTTGTCAAAGACTTCCCATTGCTTGGTTCTACAATCGACACCAATGCAAGCAAGAGTCAAGACATCAGATGATGTATTGCACTGGGCAAATCAGCTGCAAAGGACCTCTTTCAAATGCTGAAGAGCCAAGATGTCTCCTTAAGGACTAAGATGCACCTGACACAAGCCATGGTATTTTCAATCACCTGATATGCACGTGACACCTGGACAACGAATAAGGAAGGCCGAAGAAGAATTGATGCTTTTGAGCTGTGGTGCTGGCAAAGAATGCTGAATGTACCATGGACTGCTAAAAGAACTAACAGGTCTGTCCTTGAGGAAGTACAGCCAGAATGCTCCTTGGCGGTGAGAATGGCCAGACTTCATCTCACATACTTTGGTCATGTTGTCAGAAGGGACTGTTCCCTGAAGAAGGATGTCATGCTTGGTAAGGTGGAGGGTCAATGAAAGAGGGGAAGGCCCTCAATGAGATGGATTGACACAGTGACAGTGGCAATGGGCTCAAGTGTAGCAAGAATCATAGAGCTGGCCCAGGACTGGACAGTGTTTCGTTCTGCTGTGCATAGGGTCGCTATGAGTTGTGGATGACTCAACAGCACTTAACAACAACAGCATCACCTCTTGCCACATATGTAATCAATTTGATTCCTGTGCACTCCATCTGGCAAAGTCCACATGTATAGCCACCATTTGTGTTGTTGATAAAAGGATTTTGCAGTGAATAAGTTGTTGTTCTTGAAAAACTCTATCATGTGATCTCTAGCATCATTTCTATTACCAAGGCCATATTTTCCAACTACTGGTGATTCTTCTTTGTTTCCAACTTTTGCATTCCAGTCACCA
>NW_006941083.1:0-1301 GCF_000298275.1 Orycteropus afer afer | reverse complement strand
GTATTTAGATCTCTGTTAACTGTGAAGAGCAGTCAAGGGTGATTCCGGCTCTTCTTGGTGGTTTTTTATCGTTGGCCCTTTGGTGGAGAAGGAGGTAGTGGCTGTCACTCAGTAAGTGAAGTTGCAGGAGGTGTGGGTGTAGTTGTGTCTTATGGGAACTGGTGTTGTCTCCCACTCAATTTGACACAAGTTACAGTTGAATAACCTTCAAAAAACTAAAAGCACATGGACAAAAAACACGCCATGTAATCACACAGGAACAGTAATGAAAAAAAGAAAAAAGGGAAAAAGAAGAAAAAACAAGAAAACCTACAATATTTGGGGATAGGGCATTAAGAGAAAAAAAGTAGTGAAGGAGAATAATGAAGGGAAAAAAATGGGAAAAATGGAAAAAGAAAAATAAGAAACGGGGTTAACCATGAGAAAAAAGGGGGGGGAAGTTCAACCAGGAACAGGGAAAAGAACAAATGCTGAAAACTAGGACCTGGGAGGGGAAGATTAAGAATAATAGTATAAAGGACAAAAATATTATTAATAATAGTTGTTTTAAAACTGACAAATAGACGCAAACTAATCACCAGAAAAAGAAAGTGAAAAAGAAAAAAGCAAAACAAAAAAAGAGAGAGAAAAAAAAATCGGTGGAGGACAGGGCAGGGCACCCAGGCTCCGTCTGAGCACACAGACTGTGATGGAGTTCCTGTGGGCCCAGAAGGTAGGTGGGAGTGGGGGATGGTCGCACCTCCATTCACCAAGCGGTGTGGGTTATAAGAGTAACAAGAGGAATGTCGTACCTTGTTAGTCTTGCAGGTCCCGAGTGTCCTTGGGGTTGCTGGAAAGCAGAATGTGTTCTTAAGCCCCAGGATTCTGCAAGAGCGCTTTCTCTTTAAATATCCAAAATAGTCAAGCCACTTTTTAACCTTCAAAATGGTGGCGTCCTCCGGACCGGCAAAAGTCCACAGTTTAGCCCACCTTTCTCTTCACCTTCTCCGTTTGTTTCCCAGCCACTGTGCACAATCCTCCGTGCAGTCCCTGGCTAGCAGGGGGATTTTTAGGTTAATTCTTAAGTCCTACCACCACAGGAATCTGCGAGAGTGCTGTCTCTTTAAATATCCAAAATAGTCAAGCCACTTTTTAAACCTACAAAATGGTGGCACCCTCCGGACCGGCAAAAGTCCACAGCTCAGACCACCTTTCTCTTCACCTTCTCCTTTTGTTCCCCAGCCACCGTGCACAGTCCTCCATGCAGTCCCTGGCTAGCAGGGTGATTTTTAGGTTAATTCTTAAGTCCTACCACTGCTCGG
>NW_006941082.1:0-1340 GCF_000298275.1 Orycteropus afer afer | reverse complement strand
TGAGGATGTCCTCTATCACCACTTCTATTCAACACTGTATTGGAAGTCCTAGCCAGGCAATAAGGCAAGAAAGGGAAATCAAAGGCATCCAAATTGATAAGGAAGAAGTCAAACTATCCCTATTTGCTGATGATATGATCCTATACCCAGAAAACCCAAGAGACTCAGTAAAAAACTACTGGAACTAATTGAGAGATTTAGAATAGTGGGAGGATACAAGATCAACATCCAAAAATCAGTTGGATTCCTCTACACCAGCAAAGAGATTACTGAAAAGGAAATTAGGAAATCAATACCATTTACAATAGCTATCAAAAAAATGAAGTACTTGGGAATAAATCTTACCAGTGACACAAAAGATCTGTACAAAGAAAACTACAAAAAACTACTTCAAGAAACCCTAAGAGATCGTGTGGATAGGCAGATTGAACACTGTGAAAATGTCAATTTTATCCAAAGCAATCTATACATTCAATGCAATCCCTGAAATTCAACCCAGATCCCATCAACATTCTTTAAGGATATGGAAAAACCAATCACTAACCTTACATGGAAAGGAAAGAGACCTCGGAGAAGCAAAGCACTATTGAAGAAGAACAAAGTAGGAGGTCTCACACTCCCGTCCTGGATCTCAAAACCTACTATACAGCCACAGTAGTCAAAACTGCCTGGTATTGGTACAATGGCAGACACATAGACCAATGGAATAGAATTGAGAACCCAGAAATAGCTCCATTGACCAATGGTCAGCTGATCTTTGAGAAAGGGCTTAAATCCATTAACTGGGGAAGAGACTGTCTGTTTAACAAATGGTGCTAGCAAAACTGGATATCCATTTGCAGAAAAATGAAACAAGATCCATACCTCACACCATAACACAAAAACTAACTCTAGATGGATCAAAGACTTAAATGTGAAACCTAAAACTATAAAGTTCCTCAAGGAAAAAGTAGGGGCAAATTTAGGGGCATAAATAGACTACCAAGCATAACCCAAAATGCACAAACAGCAGAAGACAAACCAGATGAATAGGACCTTCAAAAAATTAAATTTTTATGTGCTTCCAAAGGTTTCTCTAAAAGAGTCAAAAGAGAGCCTACAGGTTGGGAAAAAATATTTGGCAATGACATATCTGACAAGGGACTTATCTCGAGAATTTATAAAAAAGCCCAACACCTCAACGACAAAAAGACAGATAATCCAATTTAAAAAATGGGCAGAAGACATGAATAGACACTTCACCAAAGAAGATATTCAGGCAGCCAACAAACATATAAAGAAATGATTATTAACCATTGTTATTATGTGCTGTTGAGTTGGACCCGACTCATAGTGACCCC
>NW_006941081.1:0-1340 GCF_000298275.1 Orycteropus afer afer | reverse complement strand
TGCCTGCCTCTTCCAGGAACCGGTTACATTCGAGGACATCACTGTGGTCTTCACGGAGGCGGAATGGAAGAGCCTGAGCTGTGAGCAGAAGAACCTGTACAAGGAGGTGATGCTGGAGACGTACAGGCATCTGCTGTCGTTGGGTGAGGTCGTGCTCTTTCCCTCATTAATTCAGTAGATACTTACCACCTACTGTGCACTACAGGAGCCCTGGTGGCGCAGTGGTTAAGCACTCAGCTGCTAACCTAAAGGTCAGCAGTTTGAACTCACTGGTTACTCAGTGAGAGAAAGATTTGGCAGTCTTCTTCCATAAAGCAGCAGGTCTTTTTGGTTTTTATGTGCCAAAAATTTTGTGCTCAATTATTTACGTATAGGTTGGTGGTTTGAACCCATCCAAAGACACCGCAGAAGAAATCTAAAGACTATAGTCAATAAAACTCTATAGATCAAATAGAATAAAATAAATTAAAAAGCAAACAGTAGGCCCATACATCATCACCAAGTGCGATTCATACCAGTTACGTAAGGATGGTTAAACACTGGAAAAACATTAGAAAAACAATTAACATGATCATATCAATTGATGCAGAAAAGGCATTTGATCAAATCTAATACTCATTCCTGATTTAAAAAAAAGTCTCAGAATAATAGAAGATTAATTCCCTGCTATTTTAAAGGTCCTTGAATATATAAAGGGCACATATGCTCCAGTGGCGTAGTGCCTAAGGTATTTGACTGCTAACCTGAAGGCTGGTGGTTCAAACCTACCAGCCACTCCTTAGAAGGAAGGTTGGGCAGTCTACTTACATAGTGATACTGCCTCGGAAACCCAAGGAGGGGTCACTATGAGTTGGATCTGACTTGACAGCAGTGAGTTTGGTTTTGTTTTATGCAAAACCAACACCAACCATTATTCTCCATGGAGAGAGACTGAACATATTGTGAATGGAATATTATATTATATCACAGGATGCCCTCTATCACCACTTCTGTTCAACAGTGTGTTAGAAGTTTTAGCCAGGGCTATAAGGGAAGAAAGGGAAATAAAAGGTATCCACATTGGTAAGAAGTAAAACTATCCCTGTTTGCAGATGATATGATCCTATGCTTAGAAAACCTAAAAGACTCAGCAAGAAAACTATTGGAACTAATTTGAGAGATTTAATATAGTGGTCGGATACAAGATTAACATATAAGAATCAGTTGGATTCCTTCACACCAGCAAAGAGATCTCTGAAAAGGAAATCAATACCATTTACAATAGCTACCAAAAAGATAAAATACTTGGGAATATGTCTTACCAGGAATACAAAACACCTATACAGAGAACACTACAGAAC
>NW_006941080.1:0-1340 GCF_000298275.1 Orycteropus afer afer | reverse complement strand
TTGTAGTTGTCCTCATTTGCCAATTGATGTCTCTGGTTCCCTGTTGGTAATCTTGTAGGCTTATTTCCTTTGGATACTTCTATGACTGTGTTGGTTTCTAGATTATGTTATCATGTGTGTTAATGGTCTGTTGTTGTTTGTGGTTGTTGCTTCTCTGTCCAAAGGACTCCATTTAGCATCTCTTATGGTTGGTCTGGTTTTAATAAATCCCCTTAATTTCTGCTTATCTGGAAATCTCCTAATTTCACCATCCTATTTGAAGGACATTTTTGCTGGGTATAATTCTTGGTTGGAATTTTTTCTCTTGGAGGGTTTTATGTATACACTCCTATCGCCTTCTTGCCTACATGGTTTCTGCTGAGAAATCAGAGTTTGATCTTATTGATTGTCTCTTGTAGGTAACTTTTCATTTTTCCCGTGCTGCTGTCAGAATTCTTTCTTTGTCTTTGGTTTTGGTGAATTTGATGATGATATGTCTTGCTGATTTTCTTTTTGGGGTCTATTCTGTTTGGGCTTCATTGGACTTCTTGAATGGATATGTGCTCATCTTTCCTCATACCAGGAAAATTCTCTTCCAACAAATCTTCAACAATTTTCTCTGTGGTTTTCTTTGTCTCTTCCTGTTCTGAAATTCCTTTTGATGGTATCCCACATGAACCCTAGGCTTTCTTCCTTTTGATTTAATATTTTTTCTGATTGATCCCTTTCCAAAGAAGTATTCACATATTTGCCTTCAATCTCACTAATTCTGTCTTCCATTGATTCAATTCTATTCCTTTGTCCATTCACTGTGTTATCTATTTCTGAAAATTTAGTATTAATCTTCTGGATTTCTGTCTGTAGATTTTGTACCATTTCTAATTTTTCATTTATTTTGTCATTTTGTTCTTTTATTGTCATTTGAATTTTTTTTCAGGATTTTCTCTGTGTTTTCCTCAAATTTTTCAGTGCTTTCCTCAAATTTTCCAGTGTTTTCCATGATCTGTCTCTCAATTTGTCAAAAGTACTTAAATGTAATTCTTTTGAATCCCTTATCAAGGAGTTCCAATGCTGCATCTTCCTCAGGGATGTGTTTTTGGTCTGTATCTTAGTCCCTTGTTTCTCCTGCTTTATCTTCCTTCTTTGTGTGGTCTGTGATGCTCTTCTCTGAGGGATTGTGACACATTTGTGCCTATATTTAATTGGTGATGGTATGTTGTAATGACTTGCCCATGATTTTTGTTTTCTTTGGATGCTATCAATGTAAGCAGGGTATTGTGCTGTCCTCTTTTATTCTCTAGTTGGCAGCATTTATACACTCACAACCTGTCTCCTTTCCCATTGTCAGCCTCCCATATGCC
>NW_006941079.1:0-1340 GCF_000298275.1 Orycteropus afer afer | reverse complement strand
CACTATACCTTAATCTTTTAATTACTTAGCTATAAAGGAACCTCATCTTTTTTTTTTTTTTTCCATTAGCATACTGTTGTTGTTGTTGGGTGCCACAGAATCAATTTTTTACTCATAGCGATCCCATGTGACAGAGCAGATTAGCCCAAAGGGTTTCCTAAACGGTAATCTTTACAGTGGCAGACTGCCAGGTCTTTTCGCCCACAGAGCTGCTGGATGGGTTAGAAACATCAACCTTCAGTTAGCAACCAAGCACTTAACATTGCACCACAAAGCCTCCTTAATTCATATACTGTTGTTGTGTACCATTGAGTCAATTCCAACTCACAGGGACCCTATATGACACAGTAGAACTGCCCCATAGCATTTCCTTGGCTGAAATTTCCTGGCTACACGTCTAGGGAGCTGGACAGTGGACAATGATTGTCCAATGAAGAATCAATGCCTTTGAATTATGATGTTGGCAAAGAATACTGAATAACCAGGGACTGCCAGAGAAATGAACAATCTGTCTCAGAAGAAGTACAGCCAGAATATTCTTAGAAGCAAGGATGTAAGACTTCATCTCACATACTTTGTACATGTCATCAGGAAGAACCAATCCCTAGAGAAGGGCATCATATTTTTTCAGAGAAAAAGAGGATGACTCTCAATGAGATAGACTGACACAGTGGCTGCAACATGGGCTCAAACACAGCAATGTTTCAGAGGATGGAGCAAGACCAGACAGTGTTTTGTTCTGTTATCCATAGGGTTGCTATAGGTCAAAACCAACTCGATGGCATCAAAAAACAACAATGTTTATGGGAGCAGATCACCAGGTCTTTTTTCCTGCCACTCAGCTAGTAGGTTAGAACCACTGACCTTTTAGTTAACAGTTGAGTGCTTAACAATTGTAACACAAAGGCTCCTTATCCATATACTCAAAACTCATTGCCATTGAGTCAATTCCAACTCACAGTGACCCCCATTGGGTTTCCAAGGCTAT
Source organism: Orycteropus afer afer (assembly GCF_000298275.1). Taxonomy (NCBI): domain Eukaryota; kingdom Metazoa; phylum Chordata; class Mammalia; order Tubulidentata; family Orycteropodidae; genus Orycteropus; species Orycteropus afer. The sequence continues at coordinate 352 of NW_006941079.1, read as the reverse complement.
AAATCTTTATGGAAGCATACTGCCCATATTTCTTCCACAAAGCAACTGGTGGATTCAAACCACTGACCTTTTGCTTAGCAGCCAAATGCTTTTACCTCTTCACCACCAGAGCTCCTTTATCTTATACAAGGAAGCCTTAACACTTTTTGTACAATCTTAGAAACATTACTCAGTGTGATAGTTGAAGATGTGTCAACTTGGCTGGACTCCAGTTGTGAGTGGTGGTTCCCATGATGGATCATATGACTGCGTCCTAAGCGGCCGGTCAGTCTAGGGGGAGTTTCCCCAGGGGTGTGGCCTACCTGCAATACTATCCCAGGGACAAACTGGAAGAACGGCATTCCGGACTATA
>NW_006941078.1:0-1301 GCF_000298275.1 Orycteropus afer afer | reverse complement strand
TCGAACATTTACCTCAAGTAGATACACTCCTTGGAGAGAACAATCATGGGAGAAAGAAGGGCTGCTTATGCACAGGGAGGCAGCTCAGGGGGCAGGAGAGTATGGAGGGATGGACACAGGGAAGAGGTAACTATGGGGAGGAAGTGGGAGGGGAGCTGTTGCATTGTGGTACAGTGTGGTCAATGACATGAGACAAAGTATATGTGAACTTCTGTATGGAAAGTGAATTTGCTCTGTAAATCTTCACAGAAATCACAAACAAAACAAAACAAAAAACAGCATGGTACTGGTACAATGACAGACACATAGGCCAGTGGAACAGAATTGAGAATCCAGAAATAGATCAATCCACCTGTGGACAGCTGGTCTTTGTCAAAGCACCGAAACTCATTAAACAGAGAAGAGATAGTCTCTTTAACAAATGGTGCTGGCAAAACTGGATATCCATTTGCAGAAAAAGAAAACAAGATCCATCCTTCCCAACAAACACAAAAACAAACTCAAGATGGATCAAAGATGAAAATGCAAAATCTAAAAGTTTAAAGTTCATCAAAGCAAAAATAGGGACAAAAATGCATGAATAAATAAATTTATAGGGTATTGAAATACATTTAGGACAAAATAAATGCTAAACACAAGAACACTTTAAAACTCATAGAAATAGTTCATGCTCACAAAAAATAAAGAGCTAAAATAGATACAGGCAGTCTTCAGGTTTCAAACACCTTATTACAGACAACTTCTAATTGCCCTTTAATATTATGTAAATTTGCTCTCATTTTGAAACAATGGAACCAATCCCTACTCAGGACTAATTTTTCATCACAATCAACTTTGCTTGCTGCACATGCAGCTTTTAAATCATTGAAAAACCTTTGAGGCTTTTCTTCACAAACGTCTTCTTAGTTAAGTAAGAACCATGTGTACCTGTTCTGACTTACCTATAAATTCTTAAGACACAGTTAGGAATGAATCTCATTCATACTCTGAAAACTGACTGTATTCCCTCCTCATTACTTCACTCAGTTTACATGTACAAAGCAAAATACTTGGGTTATCCAAATATAGCAGATAATTCATATTTGGCTCAGATGATATTCACTGACTAGCAACTGTTGAGTGAGGTAAACAGGTGAGTATATTGGCCTGAAATTGTAATATCAAAATATTACTTCTTATGTTATATTATGATCTTGAATATATCCCTCCTGAATTTAGAGATCATCTAAAGAATAGATTTGATGCATTAAACACCAACGACCGAAAGCCAGATGAATTATGGGAAGATATCAAGAACATTA
>NW_006941077.1:0-1286 GCF_000298275.1 Orycteropus afer afer | reverse complement strand
ACTGATTTTTGGATGTTGATCTTGTATCCTGCCACGATGCTAAATCTTTCAATTAGTTCCAGAAGATTTTTGACTGAGTCTCTTGGGTTTTTGAGGTATAGGGTCATATCATCAGCAAATAGAGATAGTTTGACTTCTTCCTTACCAATTTGGATGCCTTTGAATTATTTTTCTTGCCTTATGGCCCTGGCTAGGACTTCCAGTACAATGTCAAATAAAAGTGGTGATAGTGGGCATCCTTGTCTGGTTTCTGTTCGCAAGGGGAATGGTTTCAGTCTCTCTCCATTGAGAATAATGTTGGCTGTTGGTTTTGCATAGATGCTCTTTATTGTGTTCAGCAATGTCCTTTCTATTCTTATTTTTCTGAGCAGTTTGATCAGGAATGGGTGTTGGATTTTATCAAATCTCTTTTCTGAATCAATTGATATAATCATGTGGTTCTTCTCTTTTGCTTTATTTATGTGTTGAAGGAAGCTGATTGTTTATCTAATGTTGAACCATTGTTGCATACGTGATATGACCCCACTTGGTCATATTGAATAATTTTCTTGATATGTTGTTAGAGTCTATTGGCTAGGATTTTGTTCAAGATTTTTGCATCTATAATCATGAGGGATATTGGTCTGTAATTTTTCTTTTGAGTGATGTCTTTACTGGTTTTGGTATCAAGGTTATGGTTGCTTCATAAAATGAGTTAGGGAGGATTCCCTCCTTTTCTATGTTTCGGAATAGTTTGAGTAGGATTGGTGTCAGTTCTTGCCTGAATATTTGGTAGAATTCTCTGGTGAAACCCTCTGGGCCAGGACTTTTTTTGTTGGTAATTTTTTTTAGGACATGTTCAATTTCTTCTTTTTTTATGGATCTGTTCAACTTTTCCACATCAGTCTGTGTTAGTTTAGGTAAGTGGTGTCTTTCTAGAAGTGTGTCCATTTCTTCCAGATTTTCAAATTTGTTGGAGTACAGTTCTTCAAAGGATCCTGATATTATCTTTTTTTTTTTTTTAGTTGGTTCTGTTGTGATGTCACCCGTTTCATTTGTTGCTCATGTTATTTGTATTCTCTTCCTCATTTCCTTTGTTAAATTTCCCATTAGTTTGTCAATTTTATTAATCTTTTCAAAAAACCAACTTCTGGCCTTGTTGATTTTTTCTATTGCCCTTCTATTTTCTGTTTCATTGATTTCTGCTTGAATCTTGATTATTTCCTTTCTTCTGGTGACTGTAGGCTTTTCTTGCTGTTCTTTTCTAATTGTTGGAGATGTTGATTTAAAGTGTTGATTTTGGCTCT
>NW_006941076.1:0-1340 GCF_000298275.1 Orycteropus afer afer | reverse complement strand
CTTAGTCCTCAAGGAGACATCTTTGCTTCTCAGAACTTGAAAGAGGTCCTTTGCAGCTGACTTTTCCAGTGCTATATATCATCTGATGTCCTGACTGTTGCTTTCATTGGTGTGGATTGTAGAACCAAGAAATGTGAAGTTTTTGACAATTTCAATCTTTTCTACATTTATCATGATGCTGCTTATAGGTCCATATGTGAGGACTTTTGTTTTCTTTATGTTGTTGTTGTTATGTGTCATCAAGTTGGCCCCGACTCCTAGCGAGCCCTCCTTGGGTTTCCAAGGCAGTATCACCATGGAAGTAGATTGCCCCATGTAATCCATGTGGCAAACTAGTCTCCAATCTTCATCATTAAGTGCTTCAAGTCATATTCACTTTCAACAAGCAAAGTTGTGTCGTCAGCATATCTCAGGTTGTTAATGACCCTTCCTCCAAGCCTGATGCCATGTTCTTCTTCATATAGTCCAGCTTCTCGGTTTATTTGCTCAGCATGTAGATTGAATAATTATGGTGAAAGGATACAACCCTGACGCACCATGCAGTGTCCCCTTGTTCTGTTCAAATGACAGCCTGCTCATGAGAACAATTAAGTGTTCTGGAATTCCCATTCTTCTCTATGTTATCCACAATTTGTTAGGATTCACACAATCAAATGCTTTTTCATAGTCAATAAAACACAAGTAAACATCTTTCTCGTATACTTTGCTTTGAGCCAAGATTCATCTGACATCAGCAACAAAATCCCTTGTTCCACATCCTCTTCTGAATCCAGCCTGCATTTCTGGAAATTCTCTGTAAATATATGACCACAACCATTTCTGAATTATCTTCAGTAAGCCAGGAACCCGGACAGAAGAGCAGTCAGCCCCAGGGTTACAGGTGAGGAGAGAAAACTCAGGGATGCCCAAAGGAGCAGGATGGGAAAGCAGGAGAAAGGGGATTAAAAGCCAGGAAGCCAGAGAGAAGAGCAATCAGCCGAAGTGATTAGGTGAGGAGAGGTAATTCAGGCCCTCCCAAAGCAGCAGGATGGGAAAGCAGGAAAAAGGGGATAAAAGCCAGGAACCCAGTCAGAGAAGCAGTCAGCTCCAGGGACAACTCAGGGATGCCCAAAGCAACAGGTCAGAAGAGCAGGAGAAAGGGGATTAAAAGCCAGGAAGCCAGACAGAGGAACAGTCAGCCACAGGGACCCAGGTGAGGGTGATAGGAGAGGTCTCCAACAGCAAGACAAACTTGTCTGTTGGTTTGTCCTACTGTGGTGACAAGTAGACTTGAGTTTTGAGGCTGAGCCTCTGGTGTTTAAAACCCAGTAAAATGCACCTGGTGCACAGGTAACAGCCCA
>NW_006941075.1:0-1340 GCF_000298275.1 Orycteropus afer afer | reverse complement strand
TGAGAATGCACTTGGGATTAATACCTGTAGAAGAGTGAAGGAAGCAAAATTTACCAGAGAGAGAAAAGCTGAAAGGAGCAAAGAAATATGAATTTAGTAGAGATTTTAGTCCCCCTCCCTGGAATTAATGCAGCTAAGATGGTCCTTCCGAGTTGGGATCTAATGGGGTGAGGTGGAGGAAGCTTGGAGCCCCTGCATCGACCAGTCATTGCACAGGAGCTGACTCTGGGGAAGCACCCTAACCTTGAGTGAGGCAGTTCCGTTAGGCCAAGAACTAATCCGTGAAGACTCAGCTGTGAGCCCTCAGCAGCCAACACTTCCAGCAACTCAGAGAATGATCACATTGGCCCTAAAAGGGTATCTGAATGATGTGACCCTGCATCTAGACATGTTTACCCTCCTACTCTGTTGCCGCCAAGTTGATTCAGAATCATGGTGAGCCTGTGTATTACAGAGTAAAACTGCTCCATATGTTTTCTTGGCAGTAAACTTTGTGGAAACAGATCACTGGGCATTTCTCTGTTGGTACCACTAAATGGGATTGAACTGCCAATCTTTAGGTTAGTAATCAAGCACAAACCATTTGTGTCGCACAAGGACCTTACACATGATTGAGTTATAGTAAAATCTGTCATTTGATCCTTTACAAAAAAATACTAGCATGGATCAATAACTTCTAGATTTTCTAAAACTACCTTATGCCTTTATGAAAAGTAATTATCTCACAACTTTATCAAGGGACTTTAACATGGTAATTTCAGAATAAGGCTACCAAAAGTAAGTGGATTATTTTTCCATTTGGCAAATATAATGATATTCGCATTCAGGCACAGGAAGTTGTGTGCCTCTCAGATGAGAACTTCTCTCCTCACAACATTATCTAAACTCTTTTAAGTATACTATATTCTTCATTAAATGTCTGTAATTCATTAGTTTATTTCTTTAACAAACATATCTTTCTTCATTGATCATATAAAGTTCTGTGGGGTTACAGAATTCCTCATAAAATTTTTTCTCCTGAGGTGTCCATTATTTAAGGCAAATCTTATGACAGACTCTTAGCAAATATAACACATCCTCTTATTTATATTTAAATGCCTCAGGAATGACACCACCAGAGCTCCCAAAACCAAACGCACTGCTGTGGAGTCAGATCCAACTTATAGTGACCCCTCCTTGGGTTTCTGAGGTGGTATCACTATGGAAGTAGATTGCCCAACCTTCCTTCCAAGGGTGGCTGGTAGGTTTGAACCACCAACCTTCTGGTTAGCAGTCAAGTGCCTTAGGCACTATGCCACCAGAGCTCCTGGGCTTTCCCTTGATATTGACATCATTTTCAC
>NW_006941074.1:0-1339 GCF_000298275.1 Orycteropus afer afer | reverse complement strand
AGTCCACACAAAGAAGCAAGATAAAGTGGTAGAAACAAGGGAGCAGGATACAGACCCAGAACACATCCCTGAGGAAGAAGCAGCATTGGAACTCCCTGATAAAGAATTCATAAGAATTATATTTAGGTATCTTCAAAGGATTGAGAGACAGATTAAGGAAAACATTGAGAAAAACCTAGAAGAATTTTGGGAAAAAATACAAGAACAAAATGACAAAATCAATGAAAAATTAGAAATGATTCTAAATCTACAGATAGAAATCCATAAGATTAACACTAAATTGTCAGAAATAGATAACACATTGAAAGGGCAAAGGAGTAGAATTGATGCAATGGAAGGCAAAATTAATGAGATTGAAGACAAATCCCTGAATACTTCTTTAGAAAGGGATCAATCAGATAAAAGATCAAAACAAAATGAAGAAAGCCTAAGGCTCATGTCGGATACCCTCAAAAGGAATAACCTACATGTTATTGGAATTCCAGAACAGGAAGAGAAAAATAAAACCACTGAGAAAATTGTCCAAGATTTGTTAGAAGAGAACTTCCCAAATATGATGTAAGATGAGAATATATCCATTCAGGAAGTCCATCAAACCCCAAACAGGATAGACCCGAAAAGAAAATCACCAAAGCATATCATCATCAAACTAATCAAAACCAAAGACAAAGACAGAATCCTGAAAGCACGGGAAAAACAAAAAGTTACCTACAAAGGACAGCCAGTAAGAATAAGCTCTGATTTCTCAGCAGAAACCATGCAAGCGAGAATACAATGGGATGGTATTTACCAAACCTTGAAAGAGAAAAATTTCCAACCAAGAATTATACACCCGGCAAAATTGTCCCTCAAATATGATGGTGAAATTAGGAGATTTCCAGATAAGCAGAGACTAAGGGAATTTGTTATAACCAGACCAACCTTACAAGAGATACTAAAGGGAGTCCTTTGAACAGAGAACAAAAAACAGCATACAACTGACCATTAATACACAAGATGACATAACCCAGAAGGCACAGCTATGGACATATCCAAAGTAAAATAAGCTTACAAGATTGTGAACAGGGAACCAGAGACATCAACTCGCAAGTGAGGACAACTACAAACCAAAAAGAGGAAAAATATGGTGTAGTTACAGAGCTTGACACCAAAACCAGGCAAAGATATCACTCAAAAGGAAAATTACAGACCAATAGCTCTCATGAATATAGATGCAAATATCTTCAACAAAATCCTAGCCAATGGACTCCAACAACATATCAAGAAAATAATCCATTATGACCAAGCGGGATTCCTATCAGGTATGCAAGGATGGTTCAACATTAGAAAAACAATCAAT
>NW_006941073.1:0-1341 GCF_000298275.1 Orycteropus afer afer | reverse complement strand
GTATTTTCTCCATTTATCAAGATACTGCTTATTTGTCCAGTTGTAACTGTAAGTTGGCAATTAATATAAGCAAATGTTTATTTTACAAATACTTTAGAAAGGTACATGGCTGCTATAGTAAATAAAGAATAAGATTATTGTGAGAACAGAACTCCTAGTTTATACTTGATTTGGAGAATGTGCCAAATAAAAACAGTGCTTCCAAAGGCTTCTGAGGTCATTGGATATGCTGGTTCCCAGTTAGCATCTGCAAAAATTACTTAGCATAGTAGCTAAGCTCTGCTTCTTCCTACTTGCCATGGCAATTGGACCTGTAATCTTATGGGTTAAGGTTATGAAAAGAAAAATAAAATATCTTTTTTTTTTCTTAAGGTAGAGTCCAATTAAACATGAATTTTATCTGAAAGAATAATCTTGACACCCTAAACTGGATGTACATTGATTACTCCTTACTTACAGGAAACTGAAAAATTTCCGAATACATGAGATTCAAAAGATGGAACAAAAGTTAGGATTGTCAATTATCATGACACAACAGATAAGAAATAGAACTTAAATCATCTCTAATTTATATTAGGGAGCTCTGGTAGCATAGTGGCTAAGGCACTTGATTGCTAACCAGAAGGCTGGCGGTTCAAACCCACCAGCCATTCCTCGGAAGGAAGATGGGGCAATCTACTTCCGTAGTGATACTGCCTTGGAAACCCAAGAAGGGGTCGCTGTGAGTCGGGTCTGACTCGACGGCACATAACAACAACAACAATTTATATTAAAGTGATAGTTGCGAGGAAATTTATTCCATCTATGTGAGGGAAATAGTCTAATATCAGAAAATATTGATTTTAAATAGAAAAAAATTATGGATTTAAAACCACTACTGTTCTAAATTCAACTATGATTTGTGTGTAAGTGACCTAATGAAAACAAGTACTTCAGAATTGTTAAAGGTAAAAAGCTGAAAATATAAAAAGGAATACCGAGTAAGTGCAATGAAGGGGAAATATTAGTGGCAATAGTCTGCACCTTCAGATAAATTGGCATTTGACAACAAAATGTTAAAGGAAGCAAAGATTACAATAGTGGTCAGTTTAGAACCCATAATCCATCATTATAATCATGCCATTGCTCAGACCCTTGTTTCTCTGTCCTTCTTTCTCTCTGTTACTTCATTTAACCTCAACTCTGGTTAAATTCAACCATCTGCCTATTCCAGGACTGAATACTTGTTGCTAAGTATGGTTGCTCTGGTAGCATAGTGCCTAAGGCACTTGACTGCTAACCAGAAGGCTGGCGGTTCAAACCCACCAGCCACTCCTCGGAAGGAAGGTTGGGCAATCCTAC
>NW_006941072.1:0-1341 GCF_000298275.1 Orycteropus afer afer | reverse complement strand
TGGTAGCATAGTGGCTAAGGCACTTGACTGCACCAGAAGGCTGGTGGTTCAAACCCACCAGCCACTCCCCGGAAGGAAGATGGGGCAGTCTACTTCCATAGTGATACTGCCTCGGAAACCCAAGGAGGGGTCGCTATGGGTCGGGTCTGACTCAATGGCACATAACAACAACACCACCAAAAAGAATTGGTCAGCATTCAACCATTTTAGTATGTAGTGTATGTACTAAGTACTAATGATACTGAAAGAAAAAGTCCAAATTGCCCTGAATGCATTGGTGAAAAACAAGCCTCCAAGAATTGACAGAATACCCGTTGAGATGTTTCAACAAACTGATGCAACTCTGGAAGCCCATTCCAAAGAAAGGTGATCCAACAGAATGTGGAAATTATCTTGCAGTATCATTTATATCCTGCCTAAATAAAACTTTCTCAAGATAATTAAAACATGGTTGCAACAGTACATCAATGGGGAACTATAAGAAATCCAAGCCATATTCAGAAGAGGATTTAGAAAGAGGGATATCATTGCTGATATCACATGGATCTTCGCTGAAGTCAAAGAATACAAGAAATATGGTTACCTGTATTTTATTGACTATGCAAAAACATTTAACTGTGTAGACCATAACAAATTATGGATAACTTGCAAAGGATAGGAATTTCAGAACACTTAATTGTGCTCATGAGGAACCTGTACATAGACCAAGAGGTAGCAATTCAGACAGAAAAAGAGGATACTAGTGGTTTAAAATCAGGAAAAGTGTGTATCACGATTGTACCATTTCACCATACTTATTCAATCTGTATACTAAGGAAAGTATTTGAGAAGCTAAACTATACGAAGAAGAAGGCACCATCAGGATTGGAGGAAGAGTCATTAACAATTTGTGATATTCAGATGACACAACATTGCTCCCTGAAAGCAAAGAGGATTTGAAGGACTTAGTGATGAATATCAAAGACTGCAGCCTTCAATATGGGTTACACCTCAACATAAAGAAAACAAAAATCTTCACAGCTTGACTAATCAGCAATACCATGATAATTGGAGAAAAGTTTGAAGTTGTCAAGAATTTCATTTTACTTGGATCCACAATCAATGCCCGTGGAAGCAGCACTCAAGAAAACTAACAACATACTCCACTGGGCAAATCTACCAAAAAAGATCTCTTTATAGTAGCTCTGGTAGCATAGTGGCTAAAGCACTTGACTGCTAACCAGAAGGCTGGCGGTTCAAACCCACCAGACACTCCTCGGAAGGAAGGTTGGGCAATCTACTTCCATAGTGATACTGCCTCGGAAACCCAAGGAGGGGTCGCTATGAGTCGGGGCCGACTCG
>NW_006941071.1:0-1272 GCF_000298275.1 Orycteropus afer afer | reverse complement strand
TTCTTCAGCACAGCTTGGACTTCTTCCTTTAATACTATGAGTTCTTGACCATATGCTACTTTCTGAAGTGGTTGCATGTCAACCAATTCTTTTTGCTACAGTTACTTCTGTGTATTCTTTCCATCTTCTTTTGATACTTCCTGCATCATTCAATATTTTGTCATAGAATCCCTGAAGTTTTTCTTTAGTTGTTTCCACTTGGGAAATGCCAAGGGTATTCCATTTTGACTTTCAAACTCCAAGTTTTTGCTCATTTCATTATACTATTTTACCTTATCTTCTTGAACTGACCTTTGAAATCTTCTATTCAGCTCTTTTACTTCATTTCTTTTTAGAATGCTCAGAGTACTTGGCATCTATTTTTTCAGCTTTGGCACTTCAGCCAAAAGATATGGACAAGTTCCATTTATTTTGGAAACATGTGCCAGGATTGTTCTAAGTTCTTAATATCTTAATGCCAGTCTCCTTTCGCAGACTTGTAAGACCTATGGATCCCTAGAACTGGCACCAATCCTACTAAAAATATTCCAGAACATAGAAAAGGATGGAATCTTCCCAAATTCATTTTATGAAGCAAGCATAACCTTGATACCAAAACCTGGGAAAGACATCACTAAAAAGGAAAATTATAGACCGATATCCCTGATGAATATAGACACAAAGATCTTCAACAAAATCCTAACCAATAGACTCCAACAATATATTAAAAAAATAATACATTATGACCAAGTGGAGTTTATACCAGGTATGCCAGGATGGTTCACCATTAGAAAACCAATCAATTTACTCCATCACATAAGTAAAATAAAAAGAACCACATGATCATACCAATCGATGCAGAAAAGGCATTTGATAAAATCCAAAACCCATTACTGATTTAAAAAAAAAACTCAGAAAAATAGGAATAGAAGGGAAATTCCTCAACATAAAGAAGGACATATATAAAAAACCAGCAGCCAACAATTTTCTTGATGGAGAGAGACTGAAACCATTCCCCTTGCAAACAGGAACCAGACAAGGATGCCCTCTATCACCACTTCTTTTCAACATTGTATTGGAAGTCCTAGCCAGGGCAATAAGGCAAGAAAGGGAAATCAAAGGCATCCAAATTGGTAAGGAAGAAGTCAAACAACCCCTATTAGCTGATGATATGATCCTATACAAAGAAAACCCAAGACACTCAGCAAGAGAACTACTGAAACTAATTGAGAGATTTAGCATAGTGGCAGGATATAAGGTCAGCATCCAAAAATCAGTTGGATTCCTCTACAC
>NW_006941070.1:0-1341 GCF_000298275.1 Orycteropus afer afer | reverse complement strand
GAGGAGTGGCTGGTGGGTTTGAACCACCAGCCTTTGCTGGTGTAGAGGAATCCAACTGATTTTTGGATGTTGATCTTATATCCTGCCACCATGCTAAATCTCTCAATTAGTTCCAGTAGATTTTTGACTGAGTCTCTTGGGTTTTCTAGGTTATAGGATCATATCATCTGCAAATAGAGATAGTTTGACTTCTTCCTTACCAATCTGGATGTCTTTGATTACCCTTTCTTGCCTAATGGCCCTGGCTAGGACTTCCAGTACAATCTTGAATAGAAGTGGTGATAGTGGGCATCCTTGCCCGGTTCCTGTTCTCAAGAGGAATGGTTTCAGTCTCTCCATTGAGAATAATGTTGGCTGTTGGTTTTGCATAGATGTCCTTTATTATGTTCAGGAATGTCCCTTCTGTTCCTGTTTTGCTGAGAGTTTTGATCAGGAATGGGTGTTGGATTTTATCAAATGACTTTTCTGCATCAATTGATACAATCATGTGGTTCTTTTCCTTTGTTTTATTTATGTGGTGGAGGATGTTGATTGTTTTTCTAATGTTGAACCATCCTTGCATACCTGGTATGAACCCCACTTGGTCGTAATGAATGATTTTCTTGATATGTTGTTGTTGAAGTCTATTGGCTAGTATTTTGTTGAAGAGTTTTGCATCTATGTTCATGAAGGATATTGGTCTGTAGTTTTACTTTTGAGTGATTTCTTTGCCTGGTTTTGGTATCAGAGTTATGCTTGTTTCATAAAATGAATTTCGGAGGATTCCATCCTTTTGTATGTTTTGGAATAGTTTGAGTAAGACTGGTGTGTGTTCTTTTCTGAATGTTTGGTAGAATTCTCTGCTTAAACCGTTTGGGCCAGGACTTTTTTTTGTTGGTAATTTTTTTTTATGACCTGTTCAACATTTCCACTTAGGTCTGTGTTAGTTTAGGTCAGTAGTGTGTTTCTAGAAATCTGTCCATTTCTTCCAGATTTTCAAATTTCTTGGAGTACAATTCTTCATAGTATCCTGATATTATCCTTTTGATTTCAGTTGGTTCTGTTGTGTTGTCGCCCATTTGGTTTCTTATTCATGTTATTTGTATTCTCTCCCTCTTTTACTTTGTTAAATTTGCCAGTGGTTTGTCCATTTTATTAATCTTTTCAAGAAACCAACTTCTAGTCTTGTTGATTTTTGTTGTTGTTGTCTTTTTGTTTTTTCTTCATTGATTTCTGCTGGAATCTTTATTTCCTTTCTTCTGGTGACTATAAGTTTTTCTTGCTGTTCTTTTTCTAATTGTTGGAGATGTTGGTTTAAAGTGTTGATTTTGGCTCACTCTTCTTTTTGATGTGTGCATTTAT
>NW_006941069.1:0-1341 GCF_000298275.1 Orycteropus afer afer | reverse complement strand
AACCCCTCCTAGGGTTTCCAAGGAGGTATTGCTATGGAAGTAGATTTCCCAATCTTCCTTCTGAGGAGTTGCTGGTGGGTTTGAACCACCAGCCTTCTGGTTAGCAGTCATCAATATTCATGTCATAAAAAGTTGTTATGCAGGAAATCTGAGGACCTGATACCAAATTATCAATCAATTTTTATTTTAATAGTCTATCCTTTAAGTGCAAGATTATGTTCTTGCCATTTAGAACTATTGTCCAGATAGTCTTATTTTCTTCACTTATGATTTGCCATTATCACATGAGATTGTCACTGCTATGTCATTTTAATTGTTTTTCCCTCCATTTATTATTAATTCATTACTATATTTGATTTGTACAAATATAAAATGAAAAGACAACTATACCCTTTGCCAAGAAGTCGATTCCAACCACAGTGACCCTATAGGGCAAAGTAGAAATGCCCCAAAGAGTTTCCAAGGCCATAGATCTTTGCAGAAGCAGACTGCCTCATGTGGAGCAGTTGGTGGGTTGAGACTGCCAACCTTTTGGTTCACAGCTAAATGTTTAAACCACTGAGCCACCAGAGCTCTTTAGTAGGTGTCAGTCAAAGTTACCAATATTTACTTGGATCATCACCAAACAAGTGTAATGACAAGATTTCCAAACTGTTATTTTGCTTATCTTTGATTTACAAAGCATCTGAAAACTGTTTCTTCAACAGCTACAGTGTAGGTTTTACAAATTGCCACCTTTAACTACCTCACAGGAAACCACCAGAAGTTAACTTGAAGAATATGTTTGGGATATTTTTGTGAGGAAAAATGTTTCTATTGAATATCTGCAGAGAACAAAATATATCATCATTTTCAAGAGGCTTTTCAGTGCTAGATAATGTGCATGCCTAACTAGACCCTAAGGTAAAACACAAGACCATAAAATTTTACATTTTCTATAAAATTAAAGCTATGACCACCAACAAAAACCTTTTACTTAGTCACTTGTTTCTTATTAAAAAAAAAAAAAAAAAGTGTTACCATTAAGTCAATTCTGACTCACTGGATAGAATCAAACTGTTCCATACACTATAATCTTTATCAAAACAGCTGCCACATCTTTTTTTCATGAAGTGGCTGCCAGGTTCCAACTACCAACGTTTTGGTAAACTGCCAAATTCTTAATCACTGCACCACCAGGGTTCCTTTCTTTCTGATTAAAAACCAAACCAAACTCACTGCCGTCAAGTCAGATCAGACTCACAGCAACCCCTCCTAGGGTTTCCAAGGAGGTATTGCTATGGAAGTAGATTTCCCAATCTTCCTTCTGAGGAGTTGCTGGTGGGTTTGAACCACCAGCCT
>NW_006941068.1:0-1280 GCF_000298275.1 Orycteropus afer afer | reverse complement strand
AGAAGAGGATGTGGAATGAGGGATATCATTGCTGATGTCAGATGGATCTTGGCTGAAAGCAAAGAATACCAGAAAGATGTTTACTTGTGTTTTATTGACTTTACAAAATCGTTCAATTGTGTGGATCATAACAAATTATGGAGAACATTGAGAAGAATGGGAATTTCAGGCACTTAATTTTACTCATGAGGAACTTGTGCATAGAACAGGAGGCTGTCATTTGAACAGAACAAGGGGACACTACATGGTTTAAAATCAAGAAAGGAGCACTTCAGGGTTGTATACTTTCACCCTACTTATTCAATCTGTATGCTGAGCAAATAATCCAAGAAGCTGGACTATATGAAGAAGAACATGACATCAGGATTGGAGGAAGACTCATTAACAACCTGAGATGTGCTGATGATACAACTTTGTTTATTGAAAGTGAGGATGACTTGAAGCACTTACTGATGAAGATTGAAGACTATAGCCTGCAGTATGGATTACACTTCAATATAAAGAAAACAAAAATCATCACAACTGGACCAATAAGCAGCATCATGACAAATGGAGAAAAAATTGAAGTTGTCAAAGATGTCATATTGGTTCTACAATCAATACCAATGGAAGAAGCAGTCAAGATACCAGACAACATATAGCGTTGGGCAAATCTGCTGTAAAAGACCTCTTTCAAGTGCTGAAGAGCAAAGATATCTCCTTGAAGACTAAGGTGTGCTTGATACAAGCCATCATATTTTCAATTGCCTCATATGCATGTGAGAGCTGGACAATGAATAGGGAAGACCAAAGAAGAGTCGTTGTTTTTGATTTGTGGTGTTGGTAAAGAATGCTGAAAGTACCGTGGACCACTAAAAGAACTAACAAATCCATCCTGGAAGAATTGCAGGTGGAATGCTCTTTGGAGCTGAGAATGGCCAGAGTTCATCTCACCTACTTTGATCATGTTGTAAGAAGAGACCATTTCCTGGAGAAGGATGTCATGCTTGGTAAAGAGGGTCAACAAAAAAGGGGAAGACCCTCAAAAAGATTGATTGACACAGTGAGTGCAATGACGGGCTCAGGTATAGCAAGCATTGTGTGTCTGGCACAGGACCAGGCAGTGTTTAGTTCTGCTGTACATAGGGTCACTGTGAGTTGGAGACATCTTGATGGCACCTAAAAACAACAACAAAAACAGGTAAGCACGGGCTGGCTTGTGCTTACTCACTGATCTGCACTGAACACTTTCCCTTGTTACCCTCCGGAGAGGGACCGGGTCTCCGGGAGCAAGGTAAGCA
>NW_006941067.1:0-1341 GCF_000298275.1 Orycteropus afer afer | reverse complement strand
TTTTGGCATATATTTTAGTTGTTATAAATATTATTCTTTTAACCTATAATACTACTGGAATACGTCTTGGGTGTGAAATTTAGTAAAGATATAAAATATTTAGTTCTTTTCTCAAATAATTTACTTTTCCTCCTTTATCATAAATAAATTATTATGTAGTAATAAATGTTTCTGTATAAGAATACAGAAATAAGAAAATAAATTGAGGCAAAAATCAAGATTTTTGCATTAGAAAGCTTTCTGGAGTATTAGGAAAAAAATAAAGGAAAAATTCTGAGTCTGGAGACTAACAGGCTTACCATATTTCTTGGACAAATGAATCAAAGAGTATCAACCATACAAAACAAAAAGAACATTTGCCCAGAAACAAAGCTCAGAAGGCAGGAAGGGGCAGGAAAGAAGGATGACTAGAAACAGGGAATCCAGGGAAAAAATGGGAAGAGTGCCGTTACATTGCGAGCATTGCAAATAATATTATTAAACAAAAAGAATATAAATTGTTGAATGGAAAACTAATTTGCTCTGTAAACTTTGCCTAAAACATAATTAAAAAAGAAGGAAAGGAGAATATCTACCCTGAAACATGTCTGTTGAAATTTTCAATGTCAAATTAAATAATTCTGAAAGCATCCAAGCAAAGAAAATAAATTATCCCCCAAAGAACTAAAATGAGATTTGCAAGAGAACTCAGAAAAACAATAAATTTTATAAGACAGAAAAACAATTTTGCTAGAACTATAATGGGACAAATATTATAACCCAATAATTCTCTACCCACCCAAATTATCTTTTCTGAAAGATTAAAAGGTTTGGATTAGACAAGTTGTGGAAGAAAAGATATAACTTACTGAATATGAAAATTATTAAACATGAAAAATTAAGTTGCTAAAATTTTACCACAAGTGAGAGCACCACTGATACTGATAAGCCTATGAGTGAAAATTTATTTATTCATTCAATACAAATTGAATATTTACCATATGCTGAATGTTTGGAACAAAGCAATTGGTCTCTTTGTTTACAATTATGATTCCAGAGGCAAGAGTACAAACATAGTCCTCAATTCTATACTTCTAAGTGTTTAAAATTATCTTTAATTTAAAAACTACTTTGATAAGTATATTTTCATAATAGTCAAGATTATATATGTTAAATTATGATTTTTTTAATTTGAAAATCAATAAAATATAAAAGATGAATTTTCTTTGTTATTATATATGTTTTGGTGTTGCATAGTTAAACAGTATTTTATTTATGGATAATTATTCATAAATTGGGAGCTCTGGTAGCATAGTGGCTAAGGCACTTGACTGCTAACCAGAAGGCTGGTGGTTCAAACCC
>NW_006941066.1:0-1341 GCF_000298275.1 Orycteropus afer afer | reverse complement strand
CCTTCCGAGGAGTGGCTGGTGGGTTTGAACCGCCAGCCTTCTGGTTAGCAGTCAAGTGCCTTAGGCACTATGCTACCAGAGCTCCTATAGGATGCAGTAGGGCTTGTCTTAAGATTGGGTGAGCAGTATGAGAAGCTAAAAATATGGACACTTGGTTATGACCCTAGTGTCATTTTTAATCAAATGTTTCTCTGTTTTTCTGTGGTTTCCTATTCATCTCTATATTTCTACATTTTTTTTTTCCATCACCTTTCCTTTATTTTGGCTTCTTCAATTAATCTTTTATTTTCATTAACTCATAATTAATTCTAACTTGAGTTTGCTGCTATTTGCTTTAATTTTCCCTTTGTTATATTCTGTTTATAACTGTAATTATTATACTAAAGTTGACAAGGAGCTCTGGTAGTATAGTTCCTAAGGCACATGACTGCTAACCAGAAGGCTGGTAGTTCAAACCCACCAGCCATGCCTTGGAAGGAAGGTTGGGTAATCAACCTCCGTAGTGATAGTGCCTCGGAAACCTAAGGAGGGGTCTCTATGAGTCAGGTCTGACTCAATGGCACATAACAACAACAAAAACAATAAAGTTGACAACTGTCAGAGAAATATAAATTCAGGGGATAGCTAATTGCTTCCTTCTTTGGAATTTTATTTTCAGGACTATGCTGAGAAGGAAAATACCATAGCCAAAGCTCTGGAAGACCTAAAGGCCAATTTCTACTGTGAACTCTGTGATAAGCAGTACTATAAGCATCAGGAGTTTGACAATCACATTAATTCTTATGATCATGCTCACAAGCAGGTAAGAAATAGATGTCTAAAGTTATCTGAAAATTCTGAATTTTTTTAGCAACGTCCATTGTGTACAGTGTATGAGTATTATATTTTTAATTATTTGCTCTTTGACATAAGATTTTTAAAGATGTATTCTAGGATAATGATTACATGATTTATAGAAAACAACAATATAAAGAACACAAAATCAAAATCTGAAGAAAATAGCCAACAGGAAGAAATACCATTAAATTATCTTTTTGTGATTATGAGTATCTTGAAAGCAATATTTTATAGTTAATAACCCTACATTGACTTTTTAAATACCCCAAATTTATTATTTTTAGATATTTCAATTAATTATACTTATGCAATGTAAATGTATTTTATGCATAGTTCATTCACATTTCAACCACCATTAAGAAGATTTTGTTGTTGTTGTTGTTATGTGCCGTCGAGTCGGCCCCGACTCGTAGCGACCCCTCCTTGGGTTTCCGAGGCAGTATCACTACGGAAGTAGGATTGCCCAACCTTCCTTCCGAGGAGTGGCTGGTGGGTTTGAACCGC
>NW_006941065.1:0-1269 GCF_000298275.1 Orycteropus afer afer | reverse complement strand
CTAAAGAAGTGAGAGCCATGACAAGAACAGATATATGCACACCCACGTTCATCGCAGCACTATTTACAGTAGCCAAAAGATGGAAACAACCTAGGTGTCCATCAACTGAGGAATGGATAACCAAACTATGGTACATACACACAATGGAATACTCCGCAACCCTGAAGAATAATGTAGAATTTGCGAAACACCACATGAAGTGGATGAACTTGAAGGACATTATGCTGAGGGAAATAAGTCAATCACAAAATATTGTATTAGTCCATATTATAAAAGTCAAGGAAATGTTTATCTATGGAAGGAAATTTTCTTTGTTGGTTACCAGAGGTGGCAGGGGAGGGGAGGGAACAGTATTAGATAGGTAGAGATAAGTACTGATTTGGGTGAAGAGAAGGGCAATGTACCAAATGTGAGTGACCAATATGGTGGCATTGAAGAAGAGAAAGACATAGAGAGGTACATGGGAGGTACAGACATCAAAGATGAACCCTTTTGCACATACAGTATTGTGTTGTCAGTGAAGGCAAATATGGGCATATGGGTGAATAGATGGATGGACAGGCTGAACTATTAGGTATGTCTATGAAGTGGGGAGTGTATCCAAGAACATGTATAGAGTTGGCAGACAATGTTTCTATAAGTTTATGTGAATGATCAGAATTCCCAGGTGTATAGTAGAGCTGACAAGGGGCAAGGCTGTGGTCACTGCTTGGTCACAGCCAGCTACCCAGAGGGACCGTGTAGTTGAACCTGTGGGCTCGGGACCATAGTCGCAGGGGACATCAAGCTCAATTGTCATAACATACCATACAAAACATTGTTCCACCTCCTACTTTGTCACGTAGCAACTGGGATTTTAAAAGCTAGCAAACTGCCATCTAGATGCATCAATGGGTCTTTCCTCATCCAGAGCAAAGAAGAATGAAGAAAACCAAAATTGATGGAAACAATTAGTCCTAGTGACTGGTACACCATCCGATCTGCAGCCTATACAACCATGACACCAGAAGAACTAAATGGTGCCCGACTACCACTGTCATTCATTTGGAAGCGGATCTATGTAGGAGATCCTTGATAGAGAGGGAGAACAATGTGGAAAAAAACTCAAAATCATTTGGAGGAAAAAAGAAAAAAAAAAGAGGGGTGACCAGGTTTGTTGGTGCATTAGAGCCTGGTGGGACTGCCAAGACTATGACCCCTAGCTTCCCTTCAGGTCTGTGGTTTCCAGCCAAACAAAAGAGAGGCATATGAGTTGAACATTTACCTCAA
>NW_006941064.1:0-1275 GCF_000298275.1 Orycteropus afer afer | reverse complement strand
GAGAGAGACTGAAACCATTCCTCATGAGAACAGGAACCAGACAAGGATGCTCACTACCACCACTTCTATTCAACATTGTACTGGAAATCCTAGCCAGGGCATAAGGCAAGAAAGGGAAATCAGAGGCATCCAAATTGGTAAGGAAGAAGTCAAACTATCCCCATGTGCTGATAATATGATCCTATACCTAGAAAACTCAAGAGACTTAGTCAAAAATCTACTGGAACTAATTGAGAGATTTAGTCTCATGGCAGGATATAAATTCAACATTCAAAAATCAGTTGGATTCCTCACAAGCAAAGAGATTGCTGAAAAAGGAATAAGGAATCCAACACCAATTACAATAGTTACCAAAAATAAACTACTTGGGAATAAATCTTACCAGGGACACAAAAGACCTCTACAAAGAAAACTGTAAAAAACTACTTCAAAAAACCATAAGAGATCTACATAAATGGAAGAACATCCCATGCTCATGGAAAGGAAGAATGGATATTGTGAAAATGTCAATTCTACTCAAAGCAATCTATACATTCAATGCAATCCCAATCCAGATCACATTAACATTCTTTAGGGATATGGAAAAACCAATCATTAACTTTATATGGAAAGGAAAGTGACCTCAGATAAGTAAAGCACTATTGAAGAAGAAGAAGA
This sequence comes from Orycteropus afer afer, assembly GCF_000298275.1. NCBI lineage: Eukaryota > Metazoa > Chordata > Mammalia > Tubulidentata > Orycteropodidae > Orycteropus > Orycteropus afer. The sequence goes on along the minus strand of NW_006941064.1, from coordinate 618 downwards.
AAGTAGGATGTCTCACACTGCCAGATATTAAAAGCTATTATACAGTCACAGTATCAAAACTGCCTGGTATTGGTATAATGACAGATACATAGACCAATGGAATAGAATTGAGAACCTAGAAATAGATCCATTGACCTATGCTGAACTGATCTTTGAAAAAGACCCAAAATCCATTAAATGGGGAAAAGAATGTTTGTTTAATGAATGATGCTGGCACAACTGGAGATCTATTTGCAGCAAAATGAAGCAAGATGTGTACCTCACACCATACACAAAACGAACTCCAGATGGATCAAATACTTAAATGTGAAACCCAAAGCTATAGAGTTCCTCAAGGAAAAACTAGGGGCAAATTTAGGGGTCCTAATAGTGGCATAAATAGACTCCCAAGCATAACTCAAAATGCACAAACAGCAGAAGAGAAAGCAGATGATTGGGACCTTCTAAAAATTAAATTTTTATGTGCTTCTGAAGACTTCTCCAAAAGAGTCAAAAGAGAACTTACAGATTGGGGGAAAAAAAAAAAAATTTGGTAATGACATATCTGACAAGGGACCTATCTCTAGAATTTATAGAAAACTCCAACACCTCACTAACAAAAAGAAAAACAATCCAATT
>NW_006941063.1:0-1341 GCF_000298275.1 Orycteropus afer afer | reverse complement strand
GCTGGTGGGTTTGAACTGCCAGCCTTCTGGTTAGCAGTCAAGTGCCTTAGGCACTATGCTACAATAGCACAAATAGTGAACTTTAATGTATGCAAAATTTTAAAAATCATTTAGGAAGTCAGGCGTTCTCAAGTTGGAATGCAAAATGTGACAAAAAGATGTAACTATATTACTTATGTACAAAATAATCTCACTGAAGGAGGTGGGGAAAAAAGGGCTGACTTAAGGAACTTTGGGAATGAGTAGATTTTATAAGACTAAAGATGAAAGTAACTGTACATAACCAATTTACTCTAGTTTATAAAGCTGTTTCCAACAGTATGGATTAATAATTCTGAAGCCAGTACACATCTATATTGGAATTTGATAATTAAGTAAAATGGATGGTGGATGGGGGTGGAAGATTACAGGTAAGCAGTAAAGAAGACTAGAATGATCCATATGGTAATGGATTAGAGTTGGAGACATCAGTATGAACCCATAGTTAGCTTAAGATAAATACAGATGGTTACATATAGAAATATTTATAGATATATGTATATATACAGGCTAGTATACACACATATATAAAGATAGTTTCTTCTTCTGTCAGCCGAGAAGGCCTAGAAACAATGACATCCCAGTAGCAATGAGCACACCTAGCATTCAGATCTTGGTTTCTAATATCATTATACAATGGAAGGGACCAGGGCTCCATGGAGGAATGGCTATTTCTAGGGCTGGGGCAGGAAATATACAAGATGAATCTAGAGCATCTTGTTTTACTAGAAAGTAAGGAAGTGCTAAAAAAAAAAATAAAAAAAACCCCAAACTCTACAATGTTGGGGGAGTGTCAAAGGGACACAAGCGCAAACAGAAAGAATTCTCAATGACCAAAGCTGAACAATTTGAGCAATAAAATAAAGTAGTATTTGATTATAACCCAAATTATAAAATAAATATCCATGTATCCATGCTGGTATATATAAATTATTGATTAAATAAATAAATGGGTGAGAACAGACAAATCTCCCATGCAAAAGAATTCCAAATAATTTATGTAGATACTTTGCCCTCAAGAAGATAGAGCATAACCCCCTATTCCTTAAGTGACTTTCTTGCAAAGATTATAGTACAAAAAGGGAGAAAACAGTAATCTTACAAAGGAGAAACCTGACAAATACTACCTAAGTCAGATGATGAAGGTTAACATCAACAGTGTTTAGCCATGTTGATGCTGTTGTTGTTGTTATGTGCCGTCGAGTAGGACCTGACTCATAGCGACCCCTCCTTGGGTTTCTGAGGCAGTATCACTACGGAAGTAGATTGCCCCATCTTCCTTCCAAGGAGTGGCTGGTGGGT
>NW_006941062.1:0-1342 GCF_000298275.1 Orycteropus afer afer | reverse complement strand
AAGCAGAAATTACTCTTTCTCAAAGCTGATTATTCAAACAACGTACAGTATCTTTCTCTTTAGATTTATGATTTCATATAAAAGTTAAGAATTTTACCTTTCTAAATAATTCACCATGGGTGACCCTGCTGGTGTTTGAAGTATCGGTAGTGTAGCCTTCATCCTCACAGCAACACAAAGCCACCATATTACTGCAAACTGAGAGACAAATGGTGGTATTAGCCATTTTGAGTCAGAAAATCATATGATCTGCTATACTGAGAATGACAAATTGAAATGTAATGGTATTGCATTAATCATGAAAAAGAACATTTCAAGATCTATCCTGAAGTACAATGCAGCCAGTGATAGGATAATATTCATATACCTACAAGGAAGACCAGTTAATACTATTATTCAAATTTATACCACACTATCAAAGCCAAAGGTAAGAAACTGAAGATTTTTACCAACTTCTGCAGTCTGAAATTGACCAAACATGCAATCAAGATGTATTAATAATTATTGGTGAATGGAATGCAAAAGCTGGAAATAAAAAAGAATCACTGGTAATTGAAAAATATAGAAATATATAGAAATAACATTGGAAATCACATGATAGAATTTTCAAAGAGCAATGACTTATTCATTGAAAATACCCTTTTTCAATAACATACACATAGCTATACATGTGGAAGGAGCTCTGGTAGCATAGTGCCTAAGGTGCTTGACTGCTAACCAGAAGGCTGGCTGTTCAAACCCACCAGCCACTCCTCGGAAGGAAGATAGGGCAATCCTACTTCTGTAATGATACTGCCTCGGAAACCCAAGGAAGGGTCGCTATGAGTCGGGGCCAACTCGATGCCAAATAACAACAAACAGCAACAATACATGTGGAACTCACCAGATAGAATAAACAGAAATCAGATCAACTACATGTGTGGGAAGAGGCAATGGAGAAGCTTACTTTCATCAGTTGAAACAAAGCCAGGAACTGACTGTGGAACAGACCATCATTTGCTGATAGGCAAGTTCAAGTTGAAGCTGAATAAAGATAAATAAATCCAAAAGAGCCAAAATATGACCTTGAATGTATTCCATGTGAATTTAGAGACCATCTGAAGAATGGATTTGAAAACCAGTGACTGAAGACCAGACAAGTTGGGGGATGACATAAAAACATCATACATTAAGAAAGCAAATTGTCATTAAAAAGACAGGAAAAGATGAAAAGACAAAAATGGATTTCAAGAAAGACTCTGAAACTTGCTCTTGAATGGAGAGAAACTAAAACAAATGGAAGAAATGATGAAATAAAAGACTGAACAGAAGATTTCAAAGGGCAACTAAGAAGAAAAAGTAG
>NW_006941061.1:0-1283 GCF_000298275.1 Orycteropus afer afer | reverse complement strand
ATAGTTTTTCTAATGTGGAACCAACCCTGCATACCTGATATGAACCCCACTTGGCCATGATGAATGATTTTCTTGATTTGTTGTTGCAGTGTATTATTGGCTAGGATTTTGTTGAAGATTTTTGCATCTATATTCATGAGGGATATTGGTCTGTAATTTTCCTTTGAGTGATGTCTTTGCCTGGTTTTGGTATCAAGGTTATGCTTGTTTCATAAAATGAGTTAGGGAGGATTCCATCCTTTTCTATGTTTTGGAATCGTTAGAGTAAGATTGGTATCAATTCTTCTCTGAATGTTTTGTAGAATTCTCCGGTGAAATTGTCAGGGCCAGGACTTTTTTTAGTTGGTAATTTTTTGATGACCTGTTCAATTTCTTCTTTTTTGATGGGCCTGTTCAACTTCTCCACATCAATCTGTGCTAGCTTTGTTAAGTGGTGTGTTTCTAGGAATCTGTCCATTTCTTCCAGATTTTCAAATTTGTTGGAGTACAGTTCTTCATAGTATCCTGATATTACCCTGTTTATCTCAGATGGTTCTGTTGTGATGTCACCTATTTCATTTCTTATTCGTGTTATTTGTATTCTCTTCCTCTTTTCCTTTGTTAAATTTGCCAGTGCTTTGTCAATTTTATTGTTCTTTTCAAAAAACCAACTTCTGGTTTTGTTGATTTTTTTTTTCTATACCCCCTTCTATTTTCTGTTTCATTGATTTCTGCTCGAATCTTGATTATTTCCTTTCTTTTGGTGACTGTAGGCTTTTCTTGCTGTTCTCTTTCTAATTAATTGTTGGAGAAGTTGGTTTAAAGTGTTGATTTTGGCTCTGTCTTCTTTTTTGATGTCATTTATTGCTGTAAATTGGCCTCTGATCACTCCTTTTGCTGTGTCCCAAATATTTTGGTGTGTTGTGTTTTCATTCTTGTTTGATTCAAGGAATTTTTGAAATTCAATTTTGATTTCTTCTCTGACCCAGTCTTTCTCAAGGAGGGTGTTGTTCACTTTCCATGTGTTTAATCTTTTCTTGTTGATCTTCCTGTTGTTGATTTCTAGTTTGATAGCATTATGATCTGAGAAGATGCTTTGCAGTATTTCAATGTTTTTAAATTTATTAAGGTTTGCTTTATGGTCTAACATATGGTCTATCATGGAAAATGTCCCATATGTACTGGAAAAGAATGTGTATTGTGCTGCTGTTGGGTGAAGTGCTCTGTTGATGTCTATGAGGCCAAATTGGTGGAGTGTATTGTTTAGTTCTTCTGCATCTTTGTTGAGTTTCTTTCCAGTTGTT
>NW_006941060.1:0-1342 GCF_000298275.1 Orycteropus afer afer | reverse complement strand
ACACATGAATCTTAACTAGTTAAAAAATTTCCCTCCCATCCCTGGTAACCAACAAAGAAAATTTCTTTCCCTGCATAAACCTTTCCTTGACTTTTTATGATAATGGACTCATACAATACTTGTCCTTCTGTGATTGACTTACTTCACTCAGCATGATGTCCTCCAAATTCATTCGTGCTATGAGGTGATTCATGAATTCTTCATTATTCTTCAATGTACCATAGTTTGGTTATCCATTCATCTATTGGTGGGCACTTGGATTGTTTCCATCTCTTTACTATAGTCAGTTGTGCTGTGATGAACAAGGGTGTGCATACATCTGTTTGTGTCCTGTCTCTCACCTCTTTAGGGTATATTCCTAGTAGTGGAATTGCTAAATCAAATGGTATTTCTATTTCCAGTTTTTTATGGAAACGCCATACCATTTTTCACGGTGGCTGTACCATTTTGCAGTCCCACCAGCAGTGTATGAGAGTCCCAAATTCTCCACACCCTTGCCAGCATTTGTTATTTTCTGCCTTGTTGAACTTTGCTATTATTGCTGGGGTGAAATAATGTCTCATTGTTGTTTTGATTTGCATCTCTCTAATGGCTAATGATCATGAGCAGTTCCCCAAGTGTTTGTTGGCTGCCTGTATATCTTCTTTAGTGAAATGTCTGTTCATGTCCTTTGCCCATTTTTGAATTGGATTGTTTGTCTTTCTTATGTTGAGGTGTTGAAGTTTTCTATAAATTTTAGAGATAAGTACCTTGTCAGATAAAGCACAGCCAAATATACTTTCCCAGTAGGTTCTCTTTTCACTGTTTTGGAGAAGTCTTTTGATGCACATAAGAATTTAATTTTTAAAAGGTTCCAGTCATCTAGTTTCTTTTCCACTGCTTGTACATTTTGGTTATGCTTGATAGTCTATTTATGCCATAAGTTAGGGCCCCTAGGTTTGCCCTTATTTTATCTTTGATGAACTTTATGGTTTTGGGTTTTACATTTAGGTCTTTGATCCATCTTGAGTTCATTTTTGTGTATGGTATGAGGTGTGGATCTTGTTTAATCTTTCTGCAAGTGGATATCGAATTTTGCCAAAACCATTTGTTAAAGAGGCTATCTCTTACTCCCATTTAATGGGCTTTGGTCCTTTGTCAAAGATCAGCTGTCCATTGATGAACCCAAAACCCACTGCCATCAAGTTGGATCCGACTCATAGCAACCCCTCGTTGGGTTTCCAAGGCAGTATTACTTACAGAAGTAGATTGCCCAATCTTCCTTCCAAGAAGTGGCTGGTGGGTTTGAACCGCCAGCCTTCTGGTTAGGAGTCAAATGCCTTAGGCACTATGCCACCAGAGC
>NW_006941059.1:0-1342 GCF_000298275.1 Orycteropus afer afer | reverse complement strand
AAAAAAAATATATAAATGTGGAATCAGGATAAAATATTCTTCTGACACATATTGTTGGCATCTAGGAATACAATTAACTTTCACATATTGAGTTTTCTTAATATACTGTTATATTCATTTATTTTATCTTATGCATTTTTGTGCATTTTGAAATCAGGATTAAAACAATTTTAGCTCTTTTCCAATCTGTTTATTTTCCAAACTTTTATATCTTTTTCATTTCTGTCCACTCTAGATTAATTCACGGAACACAAGTGAATGTACATTCTTAGTCTTTTAGATCATTAGGAGGCAAAAAAATAGACATCCACTAATTAAATAGTTAGCCAGAGGTGTTCCATGATTCTTGAAGAGACTGAGGAAATTTTCTTTCTTTCTTTGTTTCTTTTTGATCATGACTAGGTATTGACTTTTTCAAATACTTTTTCTGAATGCATTGTGATAATCTTTTTTCCTTTATTATCATTTTAATATGATGGATTCCACTGAATGGTTTTTGAATATTTACCCAGGCACTAGAATTGGAAAAAATACTCATTAATAATCTGAAATATACATATGAAGTAAGCTTGCTTGCTGAAAGTGAAGAAGAAGACTTGAAGCATTTACAGATAAAACTCAAATATTACAGCTGCCACCATGGATTGCACATCAACAACATAAAGAAAGCTAAAATCCTCTTAAAAGGTCCAATAAATGGAATCATGAAAAATGGAGAAATGATTGAAGTTGTCAAAGATTTTATTTTACTTGGATCCACAATAAATACCCATGAAAGCAGCAGTCAAGAAATCAAATCTGGTAGATATAAATTTTTTAAAATTCATTTGTGAATAAGTTTGTTACCAGTTTATTTATCAAATATTTTGAATATATGAGGCTTAATGATACAAATCTGTTATTATATTTTCTGCAATGTGCATTTCAAATTTTGGCATTAGGCTTATGCTAGACCCAAATAATAATTTTGGAAGAATTCCTCCTACTCATTTTCTATGCTATATTTTCATTGTTTCTTCATGTAGTGTTTGACAGAAATTTCTACTTAAATGCCTGGGCTAAAAACATTTTGGCAGTTTTCTTTTTCTTTCCTTTTTTTTTTTTTGAGAGAGTGGCTTTTGTGTATTTATAATTGTGAATTTAATTTTTAGTATAGCATGAGCTATCCATATATTTTCCTTCACACTGACTTTTGATAATTGTATTTCTTTAAATAATTTCCCATTTGTTTTCAATTTTTAAATTCTTGTCATATATATGTTTGTAATATTCAAGGTTGTGCCTGTTTACCATACTTATTTAACTTGTACACTGACTAAAAAATTTGAGAAACTGGAGTATA
>NW_006941058.1:0-1342 GCF_000298275.1 Orycteropus afer afer | reverse complement strand
CAAATTCATTTTCCATATAGCAGTTCACATATACTTTGTCTCATGACATTGACTGCAATTTCCCACAATGCAACAGCTCTCTTCCCACTTCCTCCCCATAGTTACTGTGGTGAAGTTTGTGTGTCAGCTTGGCTGGGCCTGGTTGAGTGGCTGGGCAGCTGGATGTAGTATTATTCCACATGAAGAGACTAGTAATCAACTCCATGGTGGAATCTACTGAGAGCAGCTCTGAGTAGCTGCCATTGGGTATGTAGTCTGCTTCCTGTATATAAGAAACAGCTTTGGAAATGGTCTCTAGCTTTACGGCACGCTTGAACTCTGCGTGTAGCCATGTTGTTGTTCAGCAGCCTGCCATGCTCTGCCAACCTGGGGACTTTTAATGGGCTTGAATTAATGGCCTGTCGTGTGGTTTGGTAACATTGGGACCGTGCCATTTTATTTGTCGACCTTGGGCTTGTTAGCCTCAGCAGCCAGTAGCTGACTGAGTGAAGAAAAGCCTCTAGCTTCAGTGGGCCAGGAGCAAGAGGCAGAGCTGAAGCCCAAGGTCAAGGGGCTTTCACTCAGCCCCTAGACCCTGGCACTTTGAACTTGGACTTCTAGCCTCCTGAACTGTAAGAAAATAAACTCCTGTTTGTTAAAGCCATCCCATTTGTGGTATATTCTTGTCAAAGCAGCACTAGATAACCGGAACTGTTGTTACCTCTTGCCTATGCTCTTCCCTCCCATGCACTCCTGCCCCTCCCAGCTGTCTCTCTGTGCATACACAGCCCTTCGGTTCTCCCATGATTGATCTCTCCAAGGAGCGTACCTACCGAATATAAATGTTCAGCATTGTAAATGTCTGTTGTTTGGCTGGAAGCCACAGAAGTGGGTTCAATTCCATACGTGAAGGGCAGCTAGAGGCCATATTCTCAGGGGTTTCACCAGGCTCTATCAGACCAGGAAACCTGGTCCCTTTTTCTTTCTTTCTTTCTTTTTTTTTTAATGATTTTGAGTTTTGTTCTACATTGTTCTCCCACTCTATGCAGGATCTCCTCCATAGATCTCCCTCTGAGTGGTTGACAGTGGTAGCCAGGCACCATCTAATTCTTCTGGTCTCATAGTCAAATAGGCTGAGGATCACATGGTGTATCAGTTGCTTGGACTAATTGTTTCCATGCGTCTTTGGTTTTCTTCATTCTTCTTTGCTTTGGATGAAGAGAGACCCATCATTGCATCTAGATGGCCACTTGCAAGCTTTCAAGATGCCAGTCACTACTCGCCAAAGTAGGATATGGAATAATGTTCTGTGTAGTATGTTATGCCAATTGAGCTTGATGTCCCCTGCAACTATGTTCCCGAG
>NW_006941057.1:0-1266 GCF_000298275.1 Orycteropus afer afer | reverse complement strand
AAAAAAAAAAAAAAAAAATCTGTGGTATGCTTTAGCCCAACTTTGAATTCACTGTGTCAATCCACCTCAGTGAGCATTTTTCTTCCCCTTTCTCACTGACCCTCCACTTCACTAAGCATGACTGATATCCATCTCCAGGGAATGGTCCCTCTGACAACATGACTGAAGTAAGTGAGACAAAGTCTAGCCATTCTCGTTTCCAAGGAGGGTTCCAGCTGCACTTCCTCCAGGACAAATCTGTCAGTTCTTCGCAAAGTCAATAGTATTTCCAGTGTCCTTTGCCAATACCCTAACATAAAGGCATCAGTTTTTAGGAGGTCTTTCTTATTCATTGTCCAGTATCATTGTCACATGCATACGAAGCAACTGAAAATACCATGGCCTGTGTTAGGTGCATCTTATTCTCAACAGTGACATCTTTGCTCCTTAACTCTTTAAAGAAGCCTTTTGCAGCACTTCAATATGATGTCTGATTTACTGACTGCTGCTTCCATGAGTGCTGAATGTGAATCCAAGTAAAATGAAATCTTTCACAATCTTTTCTCCATTTATCATGATGTTGCTTATTGGTCCAACTGAGAGGATTTTGTCCACTCATCTTTAAGTATGTCATACTGTGGTGGCCTGAATATTGTGGTGAGGCTGGAGACTATACACGATCAGTAATTTTAGACAGCAGCAGGGTCATTCATAGTGGAAAGGTTTCAGTGGTACTTCCACACAGACTGGCAAGGACAAGACCATCCACCTCTGAAACGGTTGGCCACTATAAACCTTATGAGTAGCTGTGAAACACGGTCTGGATTACAGTAACAGGAATAAACAGATATCAATGACACTGTTTGATAATTTCTGCATTCTGTTGGATCACTCTCCTACGGAATGGGCACAAAACTTCCCATCAGTTGCCCAGAGAGCTATATTCCATGCATTTTGACATAAAGAGTAAGCATGTCCAGTGCTACACCCAATGGTTGATTATATCAGTAGATATTCTGTCCATTACAGGGATCTCATTTTATGTGAATTCTTTCAGTGAAGGCTAAAATTAATCACTCAATACTACTATTCTTGATCATACAATTTCTCCTGAAATGGCTGAACATCAAACAATATTTTTTTGAGAGTGACTCCATGTATTCCTTCCACCCGCTTTTGAGGCTTCCTGAATCAAAATATGGAAGCTTTGGTGGAGTAGTGCCTAAAGCAATTGACTGCTAACCAGAAGGCTGGCAGTTCAAACCCACTAGCCACTCCTCGGCAGGA
>NW_006941056.1:0-1342 GCF_000298275.1 Orycteropus afer afer | reverse complement strand
CTCTGCTTACCATCCCCAAGTCCTTCTCAAAGGAAACAACTTTATCAATTTGATGTGCATTTTTCAGACCTTTTCTTATAAGTTTAGAAACACATAAATGTACCTATGAAAATATACAGTACTTAAAGAAAATTATATGAAGTGGATATTTTTAGCAGTCACAAGATTTTATACAGTTTCACCTAATGTTCTGTGTGTGGATGTTTTCAAATAATTGGTAGCATACAATACATATTATTCTGCAGCTATCTTTTATCAGTTGGTTGTGTTATTTGGATTGTAGTGACTTTAGAGCTACTGTATTCATTTAAACTGCTAGATCAAATTTCCTTTCTTTTAACCTCTACTGTTTTGAAAGTTAAACGTTACATTCTCATTCTTCCTTAAAATTTTTTTTTTTTGTTGTGATTTGGTTGCAATTTTACAAAGCAGATTTGTTTTACACTCAAGAGTTTGTACATATTTGGTTTCATGACACTGATTACAATCCCCACAGTGTAACAGCTCTTCTCCTACCTCCTGTCTGTGGTTACCCCTTCCCTTTGTCCTTTTTACCTATGCATTCCTGCCTGCCTAGCTTTCTCTATGTGCAAATTCTGTGCTTCGATCCCCATGGTTTACTGTTCTAAGGATTGCATCTCCCTGGTGTAGTTGTTCAGTTCCTGTTGTGTTGTTGTTGTTGTTATGTGCCGTCAAGTCGGACCCGACCCATAGCCACCCCTCCTTGGGTTTCCGAGGCAGTTTCACTACAGAAGTAGATTGCCCCATCTTCCTTCTATTGTTTGGCTGAGAGTTAACCCACGGAGTGGGTCCAATTCCAGGTCCAAAGGGTAACCTGAGGCCATAGCCTTGGGGTTTCACCAGTCTCTAACCAACCAGTAATCTGAGTCTTTTTTTGTGTTTTTGAATTTTATCCAAAATATTTCTCCTACTATATCCAGGATCTCCGAATTTTATTCTTTTCAGAGTGTTGGCATTGATAGCTGGACACCATCTAGTTCTTCTGGTCTCAGAGTTGTGTAGGCTGAGGTTCCCATGGTCTTTTAATCCCTTGGCCTAATTATTTCCACACGTCTTTGATTTTCTTCACCCTTCTTTGCTCTGGATAAGGAGAGACCAATAACTGAGCCTTAGATGGCCACTCATAAGCTTTTAAGGGAAGCTCTGGTAGTGTAGTGCCTAAGGCACTTGACTGCTAACCAGAAGGCTGGTGGTTCAAACCTACCAGCCACTCCTCAGAAGGAAGGAACTAAGTCTATGACTATCAATGTTCATAAATCTCAAAAATAATATTAACTAAGGGACAGGTGGGGGAGGTCTGGTAGTGTAGTGCCTAAGGCAC
>NW_006941055.1:0-1286 GCF_000298275.1 Orycteropus afer afer | reverse complement strand
CTTCCTTCTGAGGAGTGGCTGGTGGGTTTGAACTGCCAGTCTTCCAGTCAACATTCTTTAGGGATATGGAAAAGCAAATCACTAATTTTATATGGAAAGGAAGGAGGCCTTGGAAAAGCAAAGCATTATTGAAGAGGAGCAACAAAGTACAAGAGGTCTCACACTCCTGTATCTCAAAACCTACTAGGCAACCATAGTAGTCAAAGCAGCCTGGTATTGGTACAATATAATAGACCAGAGGAATAGAATTGAGAACCAAAAAATAGATCCATCAACCTATAATCAGCTGATCTTTGACAAAGGGCTGAAATCCATTAAATGGGGAAGAGATTGTCTCTTTAACAAATGGTGCTGGCAAAACTGGATATCCATTTGCAGAAAAATGAAACTAGATCTGTACCTCACACCATATACAAAAAACTAACTCCAGATGAATCAAAGACTTAAACGTGAAACCTAAAACTATAAAGTTTCTTAAGAAAAAAAATAGGGGCAAATTTAGGGGTCCTAATACATGGCATAGGGAGCTCTGGTAGTGTAGTGCCTAAGGCACTTGACTGCTAACCAGAAGGCTGATGGTTCAAACCCACCAATCACTCCTTAGAAGGAAGGTTGGGCAATCTACTTCCATAGTGATACCACCTCGGAAACCCAAGAGGGATCGCTATGAGTTGGGTCCGACTCGATGGCATGTAACAACAATATATGGCATAAATAGACTGTCAAGCATAACACAAAATATGAAAACAGCTGAAGATAAACTAGATGAATGGGCCCTTCTAAAAATTAAAAATTTTATGTGCTTCAAGAGACTTCTCCAAAAGAGAAAAAAGGGAACCTATGATTGGGAAAAAAACATTTGGCAACGATATATCTGACAAGGGACTTTTCTCTAAAATTTATAGAAAACTCCAACACCTCAACAACAAAAACACAAATAATTCAATTAAAAAATGGGCAGAAGACGTGAATAGACACTTAACCAAAGAGGATATTCAGGTGGCCAATAAATACAAGAAGAAATTTTCACAACCATTAGCCATTAGAGAGATGCATACCAAAACAATGAGATACCATTTTGCCCCAGCACTAATACCAAAGTTCAGCAAGTCAGAAAATAACAAATATTGGTGAGGATGTAGAGAGACTGGGACTCTCACACACTGCTGGTGGGACTGTGAAATGGTACAATCACTGTAGAAAGCAGTATGGCAATTCCTTAAAAAGCTGGCATTAGAAATACCATTTGATCCAGCAATCCCATTAAACCAAAAAAAAAAAAAAAA
>NW_006941054.1:0-1339 GCF_000298275.1 Orycteropus afer afer | reverse complement strand
TGCCTGGTGTTTTCAAACCACCAAATTTTGGGATAGCAGGCAAATTCTTTAACCACTATACCACCAGAGTTACAGTATTAATAGCAAAGTTAAAGGGGGGGGGGGGGAAACAGGAAAAAACAAATGCTGGCCAGGGTGTGGAGAAACTGGAACACTCATGCACTGCTGATGGGACTGTAAAATGGTATAACCTCTCTGGAAAATAGTATGGCACTTCCTTAAGATGTTGGAAATAGAAATACCACATTATTCAGCAATCCCACCACCGATATATATCCTAGAGAAACAGAAGCCATAACATGAAAAGATTTATGCCAACCTATGTTCATTGAAGCATTATTCACAATATCAACAAGATGGAAACAATCTAAGTACCCACCAACAGATGGAAAGATAAACAAACTATGGTACATCCACAGTGGAGTACTACACAATGTTAAAGAATAATCATGAATCTGCAAAACACCTTACAACATAGGTGAACTTAGAGGACTTTATGCTGAGTGAAGTCAGTCAATTGCAAAAGGACAAATATCATATGAGATCACTACTATACAAAGTTAAGAAAAGGTTTACACATATAAAGAATCATTCTTTGGAAATTATCAGGAGTGAGAAGGCAAAGGAGTGCAAATCACTAAATTAGAAGGCAGACATGTATTAACTTGGGTGAAGGGAAAGGCAATGTACAATAAGGGGGAGGTCAGCACAAAATGATCAAGCAGTGGAAGACACAGGCAGGAGCACAAGAGTTAAAGGCAACAATGGTGAATACTATTACATGCACAATCCTGCATAACTTAATAACAATATTCCATGAGTGGATACATAGATAGACACTCAAGCTGAACAGAGTTGGGAAGGCCAATGGAACTACATCCACGAATATATATAGGTTTAACAGAGGATAACTGTGTTAGACTGGGTTCTCTAGAGAAACAAACCAGTAAAGCTTATATATAGAGAGAGAAAGAGAAATTTATCTTAGGAAAATGGCTCACACACTTACAGAAGCTGGCAAGACCACAGTTCTTGGATCAAACATCAAGCTGGAGGCTTTTCCTGACTCTTGCAGCTTCAAGGGCTGAGGAGCTCAAGGTTAGCAGGCAGTATACTGGCTGTTGACTCCAACGAATGATGAATCCAAGATCTCCAGGCCAAATGGTGGATTGTTCACTCACTGACAGTTGTAGGCAGCACAACAGAATCCCAATCCACCGAAGAGTGTCTCTCCTCCCAGGATGTCCATAAATATACTGGAAGCAGGCCACACCCCTAGGAAAACTCCCTTTCAACAGATTGGCTGCTCAAAACATATTCATCTGATCCCATCATGGGA
>NW_006941053.1:0-1337 GCF_000298275.1 Orycteropus afer afer | reverse complement strand
GCCTTTCTCTTCACCTTCTCCATTTATTCCCCAGCCACCGTGCACAGTCCTCCGTGCAGTCTCTGGCTAGCAGGGCTGATTTTTGGTTAATACTTAGGTTCTACCACCACTTGGGAATCTCCAAGCTGTCTGTGCCATCAGGATCTCTCAGGATTGCTTCCAGACCACAGCTCCATATGTCTCTTTTTTTAGTATTTTCATGCAAATTCTTTTGCTAGTTGGGGTTTAGTCCACTTCTATATCCTTTCCTTCAAGGTTCAGGGGTCCAGGATTATCTTCTATATCTGTGTTAATTGGTTTCCCTTTTCTTTGTTGAAGAGGGTCTGTGCAGTCTTTCTGCCTAGTCCACCATCTTGCTGGAACCCCGATAGTTCAGCTTTTGCATGTATATGAGGCGACTGGAAATACCATGGCGTGGCTTAGGGACACCTTAATTTTCAAAGTGACATCTATGCTCTTCAACACTTTAAGAGGTCATTGTAGCAGATTTGCCCAGTGCAATACGATGTTTGATTTCTTGACTACTGCTTCCATGGGTGTTGATTGGGGATCCAAGTAAAATGAAATCTCTGACAACTTCTATCCTTTCTCCATTTATCGTAATGTTGCTTATTGGTCCAGTTTTGAGGATTTTTGTTTTCTTTATGTAATCCATACTGAAGATTGTAGTCTTTGATCTTCTTCAGTAAGTGCATCACTTTCATCAAGCAAGATTGTGTCATCTGCATACTGCATGTTGCTAATGAGACTTCCTCCAACCTTGATGCCATGTTCCTCTTCATATAGTTCAGCTTCTTGGAGTACTTGCTCAGAATACAGATTGAATAAGTATAGTGAGAGTATACAACCCTGGTGGATGCCCTTTCTGTTATGAAACCATGCAGTATTCCCTTATTCTCTTCAAATGACTGCCTTTTGGTTTATGTAGTTTCCTCACAAGCACAGTTAAGTGTTCTGGAATTCTCATTTTTCCCAATGTTATCCATAATTTGTTGTGATCTGCACACTCTAATGCTTTTGCATAGTCAATAAAACACAGGTAAACTTGTTTCTGGTATTCTCTACTGTCAAGCACAATCCATCTGACTTCAGCAATGATGATTGATAGCCCTTGTTCCATGTCCTTTTCTGAATCCACCTTGCCTTTCTGGAAGTTCCCTGTCAATATGGCAACAGTTTTTGAATTATCTTCAGTGAAATTTTACTTGTGTGCAATATTAGTGATGTTGTTGTTGTTGTTAAGTGCTGTCGAGTTGTTTCTGACTCATAGTGACCCCATGCACAGCAGAACGAAACACTGCCCGATCCCGCGCCAGCCCCACAATCCCTGCTATACT
>NW_006941052.1:0-1342 GCF_000298275.1 Orycteropus afer afer | reverse complement strand
TGGTTGGCTTACTGAGGCATGGATTATGCAGTGGCCTACCTTAAGTCAAGTTGAAGTACCAGACCTGCCTTGGTTTAATGTAGAAGAAGGTATCCAGAGGCTTAGGGAAATTGGCCTGTTAGAATGGATTTATCAGATTAGACCCCAGAGCCAGAAATGGAGAGTCCACAAGACACGCCTTTCACCAGTACTGTGAGGAATAAATTTGTGAAGGGAGCTACACCATCCTTGAAGACTGCTTTGATTGCTATTTTAGGTAAACCTGATTTGACAGTGGGAACTGCCCTAATTGAACTAAGACACTTAAATACGATGGGGCTGACTGGACCCCATGGTAGTAGGGGCAAAGTGGCAGCAGTGAATCGACAAAGGCAAGGTGGGCATGGTTACCATAAAGGACAGCAGAGTCGGAACAGTAATCAGAATAGTCTGACTCGTGTGGAATTAGGGCATTGGCTACTTACTCATAGTGTTCCTAGTAGTGAAATACATGGCAAGCCTACTAAGTATTTCCTTGATCTGTATAGACAGAATTCTAGGTCATGTGAACAGGAACCTAGACTGAATCACCAGAACACAGAGTCACAACCTCTCAATCAATTCCCAGACTTGAGTCAGTTTACAGACCCACAATCCCTTGAACGAAGGGGAGGCCAGGTCCCTTTGAGGAAGGACCCCATTACATTGCCAAAAATCTAAAATGTCCGTCTTTCTCCTAGCCTTCCCCAAAGGGATCTGAGGCCTTTTACAAGAGTCACTGTTCATTGGGGAAAAGGAAATCATCAGA
Source organism: Orycteropus afer afer (assembly GCF_000298275.1). Lineage (NCBI taxonomy): Eukaryota > Metazoa > Chordata > Mammalia > Tubulidentata > Orycteropodidae > Orycteropus > Orycteropus afer. The sequence goes on along the minus strand of NW_006941052.1, from coordinate 555 downwards.
CTTTTCGGGGATTACTGGACATTGGCTCTGAATTGACACTAATTCCAGGAGACCCAAAGCATCATTGTGGCCCACCAGTCAGAGTGGGGCATATGGAGGTCAAGTTACTGATGGAGTCTTAGCCGAGGTGCATCTCACAGTGGGTCCGGTGGGTCCCCAAACCCATCCTGTAGTGATTTCCAAGTGCCAGAATGTGTAATTGGAATAGATATACTCAGTAATTGGCAGAATTCCCACATTGGCTCTCTGACATGTGAAGTAACGGCTATCATGGTAGGAAAAGCCAGTGGAAGCCATTAGAACTGCCTCTACCTACAAAAATAGTAAACCAAAAGCAGTACCACATCTCTGGAGGGGTTGCAGAGATTACTGCCACCACAAGGACTTGAGGGATACAGGGGTGGTGATTCCCACCACATCCCCACTTAATTCACCTATTTGGCCTGTGCAAAAAACAGATGGATCTTGGAGAATGACAGTAGATTATCGTAAACTTAATCAGGTGGTGACTCCAATTGCAGCTGCTGTTCCTGATGTGGTTTCATTTCTTGAGCA
>NW_006941051.1:0-1333 GCF_000298275.1 Orycteropus afer afer | reverse complement strand
CTTCCATAATGATACTGCCTCAGAAACCCAAGGAGGGATCGCTATGAGTTGGGTCCGACTCGACGGCACACAACAACAACAACAACAAACTTTCTAAGGGCAGGGACCTGTCCTTACCTGTAGGGTGTCTGCTAGTCTCAATGCCTAGAACAGAGCTTAGCACAGAATGGGTTCTTGAAAGCTTTTTAATGAATTAATATGCTACCTATGAATTTGCACTTTATAATTTGAAGTATAGGAGGCTTGGTGGCATAGTTGTTAAAGGGCACAAGTGATAATCAAAAGATTGGTGATTTGACCCCACCAGCCCCTCCATGGGAGAAAGATATGGCAGGCTGCTTCCATAAAGATTGTTGTTGTTGTTGTTGTTAGGTGCCATCACTCAGCTCTGACTCACAGAAACCCTATGTACAACAGAAGGAAACAATGCCTGGTCCTGTGCTAGCCTCACAATCCTTGTTATACCTGAGCTCATCATTGTAGCCACTGTGTCAATACATCTCATTGAGGGCCTTCCCTTTTCTTGTTGACCCTCCACTTTACCAAGCATGATATTCTTCTCAAGGGAATTATCCCTTCTGATAACATGACCAAAGCAGGTGACACAAAGTTTGGCCATTCTTGCTTCCAAAGAGCATTCCAGCTGCACTTCCTCCAGGACAGATTTGTTAGGTTTTCTGGCAGTCCATAGGACTTTTAGAATTCTTCACCAAAAACACTACTCAAAAGCATCAATTCTTCTTCAGTCTTCCTAATTCATTGACCAGCTCTCACAAGCATATGAAGTTATTGAAAGCACCATGGCTTGGGTTAGGCACATCTTAGTCTTCAAAGAGATATCTTTGCTCTTCAGCACTTGAAAGAGGTCTTTTGCAGCAGATTTTTCCAGTGAAATATGATGTCTGATTTCTTGACTGCTGCTTCCACTGGTGTTGATTGTGAAACCAAGTAATATGAAATCTTTGACAATTTCAATCTTTTCTCCATTTGTCATAATATTACTTATTGGCCCAGTTGAGGATTTTCGTTTTCTTTATGTTGAGGTGTAATGCATACTGCAGACTGTAGTCTTTAATCTTTATCAGTAAGTGCTTCAAGTCATCCTCCTTTCAGCAAGTGAAGTTGTGTCATCTGCATATTGCAGGTTGTTAATGAGTCTTCCTCCAATCCTGATGCTGCACTCTTCTTCATATAGTCCAGTTTCTTGGATTATTTGTTCAGCATACAGATTGAATAAGTATGGTGAAAGGATACAACCCTGATGCTTTCCCATCCTGAGTAAACCTTGCAGTATCCCCTTGTTCTGTTCAAATGGCAGCCTCCTGGTCTATGT
>NW_006941050.1:0-1339 GCF_000298275.1 Orycteropus afer afer | reverse complement strand
GAAGGCACTATTTCATGGAGGCATTTCCTTTCGACTGATGGCTATTCAGGGAGCTCTGGTGGCATAGTGGCTAAAGCACTTGACTGCTAACCAGAGGGCTGGTGGTTCAACCCCACCAGCCACTCCTCGGAAGGAAGATGGGGCAATCTACTTCCGTAGTGATACTGCCTCGGAAATCCAAGGAGGGGTCGCTATGAGAGGGGTCTGACTCGATGGCACATAACAACAACAACAACAACGATGGCTATTCAAAATGGAAGATGCAGGGTGAGAGGGCTACAGAAGTGCAATACTTTCTGGGGAGGTCTCAGCTGCGTACAGCTGGACTTCCTTCTGCAGATGACCCTTCTGCAGAGTCATGCATGATACTTCATATTTATGAAATGCTTTTTGTGGGCATTCTTTCATCTACTGAAATCCACTCTGTGAAGTAGGCAAGGTACGTATGACTCTCTCTTACACATCAAAATCCAAACCCACAGCTGTCGAGTCGATTCTGACTCATATTGACCCTATAGACCAGAGTAGAACTGCCCCATAGGGTTTCTAAGCCAGTAATCTTTACAGAAGCAGACTGCCACAGCTTTCTTCTGTGGAACGGCTGCTGGGCTTGAACCACGAACCTTTCAGTTAGCAGTACTTAACCAATGCACCACAAGGGCTCCTCTCTCTCCCTTTCCCCCCACAACATTTTACAGATGAGGCTCAGGGTGCTCAAATAATCTATTTTACATCAAGGTGTTTGCTATGACCAAGCCAGACCAGAGCCTGAGTCTTTAGGGTCCCTTGGTGTTTACCCTTTCCTATATGCTGTGCTGAGCTCATTTAAACATTTTGTACCCACTAATCAACTCCATGGGAGCTCTGGTAGCATAGTGGCTAAGGCACTTGACTGCTAACCAGAAGGCTGGCGGTTCAAACCCACCAGCCACTCCTTGGAAGGAAGGGTTGGGCAATCTACTTCTGTAGTGATACCGCCTCGGAAACCCAAGGAGGGGTCGCTATGAGTCGGGTCCCACTTGACGGCACATAACAACAACAACATGCTCCTCCATATTCATCCCTCTTTATGCTCTGGTGTCTTGTTTACTGCCTAACTGCAACAGTACTTCTGTCTTTCCAATCTAAATATGCTTCATGCTGCTGCAAAAATCAGCAACAACTAATGTTCAATATCAACAAGATGTTTGTTGTCCTACAGAAGCTGAGGAGGGGTGCTGAATTGGACAGAGCTCTGGTGGTGCAGTGGTTGAGTGATGTTGTTGTTGTTGTTATGTGCCATCGAGTCGGCCCCGACTCATAGCGACCCCTCCTTGGGTTTCCGAGGCAGTAGCACTAC
>NW_006941049.1:0-1343 GCF_000298275.1 Orycteropus afer afer | reverse complement strand
ATGTCCTGACTGTTGCTGCCATTGGTGTTGATTATGAATCCAAGTAATATGAAATCTTTGGCAACTTCAATCTTTTCTCCATTTATTGTGATGCTATTTGTTAATTCAGTTGTGAGGATTTTTCTTTTTATTAATGTTGAGGTGTAATCCATACTACAAACTGTAGTCTTCAATCTTCATCACTAAGTGTTTCAAGTCATCCTCACTTTCAGCAAGCAAAATTCTGTCATCTGCATATCACAAGTTGTTAATGAGTCTTCCTACAATCCTGATGCCACATTATTTCTCATATAGTCCAGCTTCTGCTCAGCATACAGCTTGAATAAGTATAGTTAAAGGATAAAACCCTGATGCACTCTGTTCCTGATTTTAAACTATGCAGTATCCCCTTGTTCTGTTTGAATGACAGCCTCCTGGTCTACGTACAGGTTCCTCATAAGTACAATTAAGTGTTGTGGAATTCCCATTCTTCTAAATTGTTATCCATAATTTTTTTATGATCCACACAATCAAATGCTTTTGCACAGACAATAAAACACAAGTAAATGTCTTTCTGGTATTCTTTGCTTTCACTCAAGATCCATTTAGCATCAGCAATGATATTCCTCATTCAATCTCCTCTTCTGCATCCAGCTTGCTTTTCTGGAAGTTCTCTGTCAATATACTGCTGCAACCATTTTTGAATTATCTTCAGTAAAACTTTACTTGCAAGTGATATTAATGATATTGTTCAATGATTTCCCCATTCTGTGGGATCACCTTTCTTTTGAATGGGTATGAATATGGATGTCTTCCACTCAGTTGATCAGATAGATGTCTTCCAAATTTCTAGACTTAGATGAATGAGTGCCTCCAGTGTGGCATTCATTTGTTGAAACATCTCAGTGGGTATTCCATCAATTCCTGGAGCCTTGTTTTTCACCAGTTCCTTCAGGGCAGCTTCAATATCTTTCTTCAATACCATTAGTTCTTGATCATATGCCACCTCCTGAAATGGATGAACATCAAGCAATTCTTTTTGGTACAGTGACACTGTGCATTCCTCCCATCTTCTTTTGATGTTTCTGGCATCATTCAATATTTTGCATATTTTGTTGTTATTGTTATGTGCCATTGAGTTGGTTCTGACTTATAGTGACCTTATGAACAACACAATGAAACACTGCATGGTCCTGTGCCAGCCTCTCAATCCTTGCTATACCTCAACCCATTGTTGCAGCCACTATGTCAATCCATCTTGTTAAGGGCTGTCCCATTTTTTGCTGACCCTACATTTTACTAAGCATCATATCCTTCTCCAGGGAATGGTCCCTTCTGACAACATGACCAAAGTAAGTGAGATG
>NW_006941048.1:0-1345 GCF_000298275.1 Orycteropus afer afer | reverse complement strand
GAATGACACATCCAAGATCTCCAGGCCGAATGGTGGATTGTTCGCTCACAGACAGTTGTAGGCAGCACAACAGAATCCCAATCCACAGAAGAATGTCTCTTTTCCCAGGATGTCCACAGATAAACTGGAAGCAGGCCACACCCCTAGCAAAACTCCCTTTCAACAGATTGGCTGCTCAAAACACAATCATCTGATCCCATCATGGGAATAACCACATCACAACTGCTTAAACCACAAAGAATTATGGTCCAGACAAGTTGACACACAGCTCCAACTATCAAAGGATACAACCCTGACATATAACCTTCCTGATTTTAGACCATGTAGTATCATCCTCTTGTTCTGTCTAAATGACAGCCTCCTGGTCTATGGACAGATTCTTCATTAGCACAATTAAGTGTTCTGGAATTCCCATTCTTTGCAATGTTATCCATCCCATTCTTTGCAATGTTATCCATGATTTGTTACAATCCACACAGTCAAATGCTCTTCCATAGTCAATAAAACACAGGTAAACATCTTTCTGGTATTCTTTGCTTTCAGCCAAGATCCATCTGATATCAATGATATCCCTGGTTCCATATCCTCTTCTGAATTCAGCTTGCATTTCTGGGAGTTCCCTGTCACTACACTGCTGCAACTGTTTTTGAATCATCTTGAGCAAAATTTTACTTGCGTGTGATAGTAATGATATTGTTTGATAATGTCTACATTCTATTGGATCATCTTTCTTTGGAATATGCACAAATATGGATCTTTTCTAGTCAGTTGGCCAGGTAGCTGTCTTCCACACTTCTTGGCATAGTTGAGTAAGCACCTCCAGTGCTACATCCATTTGCTGAAACATCCCAGTGGGTATTCCATTAATTCCTGGAGTCTTATTTGCCAATTTGTTCAGTGCAGCTTGGACTTCTTCTTTCAGTACCACTGGCTCTTAATTATATGCTACATCTTAACCCTGTTACTAATCTGTAAAATCTTGGACAAGTCACTTAATATCTTTAGGTTGGGTTCTCTAAAATCTTTTTTTTTTTTCTTTTACATGTTTGAATATCCAATAAGCATATACTGAGGGCCTAAGAAAGAACTCTGGTGGTGTAGTGGTTAAGTGGTTGGTTGCTAATTGTAAGGTTGGTGGTTCAAACTCACCAGTTGCTCCAGCGGGAAAAGATGTCACAATCTGCTTCTGTAAAGATTTACAGCCTTGGAAACGTGTGGAAATCTTGGAAATACTATGGGGCAGTTCTACTCTATTCTATAGGGCTGTTATGAGTAGGGACCGATTTGATAAGTGAGTTTTATAAATGCTTTATACAGAAACTGGGAAGGGAGTATAAATGAAAGA
>NW_006941047.1:0-1249 GCF_000298275.1 Orycteropus afer afer | reverse complement strand
AAGTCATCCTCACTTTCAGCAAGCAAAGTTGTATCGTCTGCAATTCTCTGGTTGTTAATGATTCTTCCTCCAATCCTGATGCCATGTTTTTCTTCATATAGTCCAGCTTCTCAGATTATTTGCTCAGAATATAGATTGAATAAGTATGGGGAAAGGATACAAACCTGACACACTACCTTCCTGATTTTAAACCATGCAGTGTCCCCTTGTTCCATTCGAACAACAGCCTCCTGGTCAAGGTACAGGTTCTTTATGAGTACAATCAAGTGTTTGGGAATTCCCATTATTCTCAATGTTACCATGATTTGTCATGATCCACACAATCAAATGCCTTTGCATAGTCAATAAAACACAAGTAAACATCTTTCTGGTATTCTTTGTCTTCAGCCAAGATCCATCTGACAACAGCTATGATATCCCTTGTTTCACGTCCTCTTCTGAATCCAGCTTGCACCTCTGGAAGTTCTCTGTCAATATACTGCTGCAACCATTTTGAATTATCCTCAGTAAGATCTTACTTGTGTGTGATATTAATGATATTATTCTATAATTTCCACAATCTGTGTGATCACCTTTCTTTGGAATGGGTACAAATATGGATCTCTTCCAGTCAATTGGCTAGGTGGCTGTCTTCCAAATCTCTTGGCATAACCTAATGAGTGCCTCCAATGGGGCATCTGTTTGTTGAAATATCTCAATGAGTATTTGGTCAATTCCCTGAGCCTTGTTCTTCACCACTTCTTTCCTTGCAGCTTTGACTTCCTCCATCAGTACCATTGATTCTAGATCATATGTCACTTGCTGAAATTGATGAAGATTGACCAGTTCTTTTTGGTACAGTGATTCTGTACCAAAAAGATATCCTGCCATCTTCTCTTGATATTTCCTGCATCATTCAATATTTTGCCCATAGAATCTCTCAATATTGCAACTCGAAGCTTAAATTTTTTCTTCAATTCTTTTAGCTTGAGAAAAGCCAAGTGTGTTCTTCCATTTTGGTTATCAAACTCCAGGTCTTTACACATTTCATTATAGTAATTGGTTTTGTCTGCTTGAGCTGCTCTTTGAAATCTGTTCAGCTCTTTTAACTTGTCATTTCTTCCATTGGCTTTAGCTACTCTCCTCTAAAGGGCAAGTTTCAAAGTCTCTTCTGTTATCCATTTTGGTCTTTTTTTCTTGTCTTTTTAGTTATCTCTTGCTTTCTTTATGGATAATGTTCTTGATATCCTCCCACAATTCTTCTGGTTTT
>NW_006941046.1:0-1343 GCF_000298275.1 Orycteropus afer afer | reverse complement strand
TGTTAATGAATTACATGCACCACTCAAGAGGCAGAGAGTTGCAGATTGGATAAGAAAACAAAACCCATCAATATGCTGTCTACAAGAGACACACCTTAGAGACAAAGACAAAAATAGACTAAAAATCAAAGATTGGGAAAAGATTTATCAAGCAAATGGCAACAGTAAAAGACCAGGAATGGCAATATTAATTTCTGATCAAATTGGCTTTAAGACAAAAACCACCACAAGAGACAAGGAAGGACATTATATAATGCTTAAAGGATCAATTGAACAAAAAGATATAACCATAACAAATATCTATGGACCCAGTGAAAGAGCCCCAAAATACATAAATCAGACTTTAAAAGAGTTGAAAAGGCAAATAGATGGCTCTGTAGTCAGAGTGGGAGACTTTAATACACCATCTTCAAAGAAAGATAGAACCGGAAAGAAGCTAAAAAAAAAGACGCAGAAGAGCTAAACAGTACAATCCACCAACTTGACCTTATAGACATCAACAGAGCACTTCACCCAACAACAGCACAATATACATTCTTTTCCAGTGCACATGGAACATTTTCCATGATAAACCATATGTTAGGCCATAAGGCAAGCCTTAATAAATTTAAAAACATTGAAATACTGCAAAGCATGTTCTCAGATCATAATGCTATCAAATTAGAAATAACAATAGGAAGATCAACAGAAAAAATAAACACATGGAAACTGAACGACACCCTCCTTCAGAAAGACTGGGTAAGAGGAGAAATAAAAATTGAAATTCAAAAATTCCTTGAATCAAATGAGAATGATAACACAACATACCAAAATCTTTGGGGCACAGCAGAAGCAGTGATCAGAGGCCAATTTATAGCAATGAATGTACACATCAAAAGAGAAGAAAGAGCCAAAATCAACACTCTAAACCAACATCTCCAACAATTAGAAAAAGAACAGCAATAAAAGCCTACAGTCACCAGAAGAAAGGAAATAATCAAGATTTGTACAGAAATCAATGAAACAGAAAATAGAAGGGCAATAGAAAAAATCAACAAGACCAAAAGTTAGTTTTTTTAAAAGATCAATAAAATTGACAAACCACTGGCAAATTTAACAAAGAAAAAGAGGGACAGAATACAAATAATATGAATAAGAAACAAAATGAGTGACACCACAACAGAACCAACTGAAATAAAAAGGATAATATCAGAATACTGTGAAGAACTGTACTCCAACAAATTTGAAAATCTGGAAGAAACGGACAGATTTCTAGAAACACACCACTTACCTAAACTAACACAGACTGATGTGGAAAAGTTGAATGGACCATAACAAAAGAAGAAATTGAACAGGTCATCAAA
>NW_006941045.1:0-1309 GCF_000298275.1 Orycteropus afer afer | reverse complement strand
AATGCCTTCTAACCTAAGGAGCTCATCTTCCATCAGTGTATCAGACAATGTTTCACTGATATTCATAAGGTTTTCAGTGGCTAATTTTTTCAGAAGTGGACCATCATAGCCAACAAATGTGATGAAATGTCCATGATCATTAGCAATTAGAGAAATGAAAATCAAAACAACAATGACATATCATCTCCTCCCAACAATAGCAGAAAGTTTGACAAGACAGAAAATAACAAATGTTGTGAAGGGTGTGGAAAGGCTAGAACTCCCACACACCACTGGTAGGACTGTAAAATGGTACAACCGTTGTGGAAAAGAGTATGGCACTTCCTTCAAAAGTTGGGAATAGAAGTGCCATTTGATTCAGCAATCCCACTACTAGTCAAAGATCCTAAAAAAGTGAGTGGTGGGGCACAAATAGATACATGCACACCCATGTTCATGGCAGCACTAGTCACCAGAGCAAAGAGATGGAAATAACATAAGTGCCCAGTAATGGATGAATAAATAACCAAACTGTGTTATGTACAAACAATGGAATACTATGCAACACTAAAGAATAATGAAGGAGAAAGCAATGGTATGATATATATACAACCCTGAAAGAAAAAAAATAATTTCCAACAAAGAATTATAGACCCAGTAAAGGTGTCCCCAAAATTTGATCATGAAATCAGGACATTTCCCGATAAGCAAAAGTTAAAGGAATTTTTTAAAACCAGGCCAACCTTATGAGAGATGCTAATGAGAGTTCTTCAGACAGAGAACAAACAACAGCAAAAAACAACCAACAATTAACACACATGATGACATAATCCAGAAACCAACCCACTTATAGAAGTATCCAAAGTAAAATAACTTTACAAGATTGTTAACAGAGAGCCAGAGACATCAACTGGTAAATGAGGACACCAAAAAAACAAAAAGGAAGAATAAATAGTATAGTTACAGGACTTCTAAATGGTGAGGAAGACAAGACAATTGCAAGATAGAATGAACTGTTTTAAACTTGTGAAGAAAATTTTAAATCACAGGATAACCTCAAAGAAAAATAACAACTGTTCACATCAAAATAAAGAAAAAATATTTAGCAAATACTAAAACAATAGCAATGAAGGAGTTGGTAAGATGATTCATAGAGAAAATGAACTCAGTACAGAATATTATATGGAACAAAGAAATCAGAAACACCATGAAAAAATGTATAACAAAATGACATCAATAAATTCATACTTGTCTATAATTACACTAAATGCAAATAGACTAAATGCACCACTCAAGAGATGGAGAGTTGCAGACTGGATAAGAAAACATG
>NW_006941044.1:0-1343 GCF_000298275.1 Orycteropus afer afer | reverse complement strand
TACTTTCATGTAATATTAATGATATTGTTCAATAATTTCCACATTCTGTGGGATCACCTTTCTTTGGACTGGGTACAAATATGGATCTCTTCCAGTCAGCTGGCCATGTAGCTGTCTTCCAAATCTCTTGGCATAGCCAAGTGAGTGCTTCCAATGTGGCATATATTTGTTGAAACATCTCAATGGGTATCCTGTCAATTCCTGGAGCCTTGTTCTTTGGCAATTCCTTCAGTGCAGCTTCAACTTCTTATTACAATATCATTGGTTCTTGATCATATGCCACCTCCTGAAATGGATGGACATCAACCAATTCTTTTTGGTACAGTGACTCCATGTATTCTTTTGATGTTTCCTGCATCATTCAATATTTTGCCCATAGAATCTCTCAAGATTGCAACTCAAGGCTGAAATGTTTTCTTCAGTTCTTTCAGCTTGAGAAATGCTGAGTGTGAGAATTAGGACAACAGAAATATTTTTCTCTATCTTCTTATCCTCCTCGAAGGAAGATGGGACAATCTACTTCCATAGTGATACTGCCTCGGAAACCCAAGGAGGGGTCGCTATGAGTTGGGTCCTACTCTACGGTACACAACAACAACATCTTCTTATCATTTTTTAAATTTTTATCCATGTGCCTATATTACTTTCTAAGACATGAAAATGAACTGGGGGAGCAGAGATTGAACCTATACCCCATCTCCAAGGGGCACCATCCTGGCTATCACTCACCATTGGAGGACTGACGAAGTATCTGAAAACTCTTTGTCAGTGTGCCAGAATCTGTCAAAGCTAAGAAGGGGGATCCTGTCAGACACAAATTAGTGGACTTCATGTCCTCAATCCAGAATCTGAGTATCTGAACAGGCAGCGGAGTCTCCATGAGAGAATCCTCACCTTCCTTGCAGGAGACCTGGGTTCAATTCCTGGCCCATGTATCTCATCCACAGCCCCCTCCATCTGTCAGTGGAGGCTTGCTTGTAACTAGGATGCTGGACAGGTTTCAACAGAGCTTCTAGGAAGAAAGGCCTGGTGATCCCCTTTGGAAAATCATCCAGTGAAAAACATGTGGTCGACCTGCAACCAATTGTGGGGACGGTGCAGGACCTGCCAGCGTTTCAGTCTGTTGTGCATGGGTCTCCATGACTCAGGTCCAACTCCCCAGAAGATAAAAATAACAACCACCAGAAGCTTCAAGGAGCTCTGGTAGCGTAGTGCCTAAGGCACCTGACTCCTAACCAGAAGGCTGGTAGTTCAAACCCACCAGCCACTCCTCGGAAGGAAGGTTGGGCAATCTACTTCCATAGTGATACCACCTCAGAAACCCAAGGAGGGGTCGCTATGAG
>NW_006941043.1:0-1343 GCF_000298275.1 Orycteropus afer afer | reverse complement strand
TTCATCAGTAAGTGCCTCAAGTCATCCTCACTTTCAGCAAGCAAAGTTGTATCATCTGCATATCTCAGGTTGTTAATGATTCTTCCTCTAATCCTGATGACACATTTTTGTTCATATAGTCCAGCTTCTTGGATTATTTGCTCAGCAAATAGATTGAATAAGTATGGGGAAAGAATACAACCCTGACGCACTCCCTTCCTGATTTTAAACCATGCAGTGTCCCCTTGTTCCATTCTAATGACAGCCTCCTGATCAAGATACAGTTTCCTCATGAGTATAATCAAGTGTTCGGGAATTCCCATTCTTCTCAATGTTATCCATAATTTGTCATGATCCACTCAATCAAATGTTTTTGCATAGTCAATAAAACACAAGTAAACATCTTTCTGGTATTCTTTGCCTTGAGCCAAGATCTGTCGGACAGCAGCTATGATAACCCTTGTTCTACGTCCTCTTCTGAATCCAGCTTGCACCTCTGGAAGTTCTCCTTTTGTTTTTCTAACTCCAGGTCTTTGCACATTTCATTATAGTAATTGGCTTTGTCTTCTTGAGTTGCTCTTTGAAATCTTCAGTTGAATTCTTCTATCTTGTCATTTCTTCCATTTGCTTTAGCTTCTCTCCACTCAAGGGCAAGTTTCAGAGTCTCTTCTGTCATCCATTTTCGTCTTCTATTCTTTTCTCATCTTTTTAGTGATCTTTTGCTTTCTTCATGGATGATGCTCTTGATGTCATCCCACAATTCATCTGGTTTTTGGTCACTGGTGTTCAATGCATAAAATCTATTCATTAGATGGTCTAAATTCAGGAGGGATATACTGAAGATCATATTTTTGCTCTCGTGGACTTGTTTTAATTGTCTTTAACTTCAAGTTGAACTGCATATGTGCATTTGAGGGTCTGTTCCACAATCAGCTCCTGGCCTGGTTTTGGCTGAAGATATTAAGCTTTACCATCACCTCTTGCCACAGATGTAGTCAATCTGATTCCTCTGTGTTCTATCTGGTGAAGTCCACATGTACAGCCACTGTTTGTGTTGTTGAAAAAAGTGTTTGCAATGAACAAGTCGTTGGTCTTGCAAAATCCTACCATGCGAGTTCCAGTATTATTTCTGTCACCAAAGCCAAATTTTCCAACTACGGGTGATTCTTTGTTTCCAACTTTTGCATTCCAGTCACCAGTGGTAATTAACACATCCTGATTGAAAGTTTGGTCAATTTCAGACTGCAGAAGTTGATAAAAATCTTTAAATTCCTCATCTTTGGCTTTGGTGGTTGGTGCATAAATTTGAATAATAGTCATATTAATGGGTGTTCCTTGTAGGTGTATGGATATTATCCTATCAC
>NW_006941042.1:0-1341 GCF_000298275.1 Orycteropus afer afer | reverse complement strand
TTTTTTTTTTTTTTTTTTTGCTTCAATACCATCAGTTCTTGATCATATGCCACCTCCTGAAATGGGTAAACACCAACTAATTCTTTTTGGTACAGTGACTCTGTGTATTCCTTCCATCTTCTTTTGATGTTACCAGCATCATTCAATATATTGCCCATAGAATCTTTCAATATTGCAACTCGAGGCTTAAATTTCCTCTTCAGTTCTTTCAGTTTGAGAAATGCCAAGTATGTTCTTCCCTTTTGGTATTCCAACTCCAGGTCTTTGCACATTTCATTATAATAATTGACTTTGTCTTCTTGAGCTGCTATTAGAAACCTTCTGTTCAGCTCCTTTATTTTGTCATTTCTTCCATTTGCTTTAACTACTCTCTGTTCAAGAGCAAGTTTTGAAGTCTCTTCTGACATCCATTTTGATCTTTTCTTCCTTTCTTGTCTTTTTAATGACCTTTTACTTTCTTCAAGGGTGATGTTCTTGATGTCATCCCACAATTCTCTGGTTTTTGGTCATTGATGTTCAATGCATCAAGTCTATTCTTTAGATGGTCTCCAAATTCAGGAGGGATATAATCAAGGTCATATATTGGCTCTTGTGGACTTCTTTTCATTGTCTTCAGCTTCAACTTGACCTTGTATATGAGAAGTTCATGGTCTGCTCCACAATCAGCTCCTAGCCTTGTTTTGGCTGAAGATATTGAGCTTCTCCATTGTCTCTTGCCACAGATGTAGTCAGTCTAATTCCTGTGTACTCCATCTGATGAAGTCCACATGTATAGCTGCCATTTGTGTTGTTGAAAAAAAGTATTTGCAATGAATAAGTCGTTAGTCTTGCAAAATTCTATCATGAGATCTCCAGTGTCATTTCTATCACCAAGGCCAAATTTTCCAACTCCCAGTGATTCTTCTTTGTTTCCAACTTTTGCATTCCAATCGACACATCTTGATTGCATGTTTGGTCAATTTCAGACTGCAGAAGTTGGTAAAAAGCTTTAATTTCCTCATTGTTGGCTTTGTTGGATGGTGCCTAAATTTGAATAATAGTAGTATTAGGTGGTCTTCCTTGTAGTTGTATGGATATTTTCCTATCACTGACAGCATTGTACTTCAGGATAGATCTTGATACATTCTTTGTGATGATGAATGCCACACCATTCCTCTTCAATTTGTCATTCGTGGCATAGTAGATCATATGATTGTTTGATTCAAAATGAACAAAACCAGTCCATTTCAGCCCACTAATGCCTCTGGTAGCATAGTGCCTAAGGCACTTGACTGCTAACCAGAAGGCTGGCAGTTCAAACCCACCAGCCACTCCTTGGAAGGAAGGTTGGGCAATCCTACT
>NW_006941041.1:0-1344 GCF_000298275.1 Orycteropus afer afer | reverse complement strand
AGAGTTGATGTTTTTGAGTTGTGGTGCTGGCGAAGAATGCTGAAAGTACCATGGACTGCTAAAAGAACTAACAGATCTGTCCTGGAGGAAGTGTATCTGAAATGCTCCTTGGAAGCGAGAATGGCCAGACTTCGTCTCACCTATTTTGGTCATGTTGTTGGCAGGAACCATTCCTTGGAGAAGGATGCCATGCTTGGTAGGGTGGAGGGTTGATGAAAGAGGGGGAGGCCTTCAAAGAGATGGATTGACACAGTGGCTGCAATGATGGGCTCAAGTATAGCAGAGCTGGCGCAGGATCGGGCAGTGTTTCGTTCTGCTGTGCATGGGGTCGCTATGAGTGGAAACTACTCCACGGCACCTAACAACAAACAACAACATATATGAAATGCAATTTAAAAAAAGAAAACCTATGAAGCAAAGTTCTACTTTGACATTTATGGAGGTGCTTTGAGTTGGAATCAACTTGATGGCAGCTAGAAATTGTATAAATTTTGTTTTATATTTATGTCTATGATCCATTTTAATTAATATTTGCATATGGATTGATAATGTGTTCAATTTTCTTTGTGTCTTCATCAAAAACATATATGTAGTTATACATATATGTGTGGATCTATTTCTGAACTCTCTATTGTATTCCATTGACCTATTTATGTAACTTAGCCCCTTATAACACACTCCCTAATTACATGCTGGGAGCTCTGGTAGCATAGTGGCTAAGACACTTGCCTGCTAACCAGATGGCTGGTGGTTCAAATCCACCAGCCACTCCTCGGAAGGAAGGTTGGGCAATCCTACTTCCGTAGTGATACTGCCTCGGAAACCCAAGGAGGGGTTGCTATGAGTCGGGTTTGACTCGACGGCACATAACAACATTTTTAAAATAACATTTTATTGTGCTTTTGGTGAAAGTTTATACAGCAAGTTAAGTTCCCATTTGGCATTTTCTACACAAAATGTTCCTTGACATTAGTTATATTTTTCACAATGTGTCAACATTCTCTTTAATTGCATTCTTATTGTTCCATTTCCAGTACTCTAGTTTCCCTGCCCCTGTATCTTCTCAACTTTAGAGTAATTGTTGACCTTTTTGTCTCATAGATGGATTTTTAATGAAGCACTATACCAAGAAACCAAACCCACTGCCATCAAGTCTATTCCAACTCATAGAGACCCTATGAGTTGACAGACTAGAACTGTCCCATAGAGTTTCCAAGGCTGTAATTAAAAAAAAAAAAAAAAAAATTTTATTGTGATTTGGGTGAACATTTATAAAGCAAATTGGTTTTCCATTTAACAATTCATACACATTTTGTTTTGTTACATTGACTGCAATCCCTACAA
>NW_006941040.1:0-1344 GCF_000298275.1 Orycteropus afer afer | reverse complement strand
GGATGTGACTGGATCTGCTGCTCAAAGCTGAGGGGCTAGGGCTGTCATGGCCAAGAGGCAGAAGAATGGGGGCTGGTGAGACTGACAGAGTTATGGTGTCATTCTTTTCTACTAGGAAAATGGGGTCACCTAGAACTGAGGGAACAGAGATGCTTTCCCAGTGGGTCTGGAAGGCAGAGCCAAAGGCTGAAGGTAAGGATCCTCTACCAAGAATACTGAGAGCAGGGCCACCACCTAGAGTTTACAAGGCAAAAGTGTTGCCCAGCTGATCTCAGATAAATTGTTCTGCTGATTTGTGGACTTACTTGATGCCTGTTATGCCTTTCATTTGTAATGGAAATTTCTACACTGTGCTTGTTCTACCACTGTACATTGGAAAAGATAAGGTGTATTCTAGATTTCACAGGTTCACAAATAAAAAGGGATTCTACCCCATGTTTGAAATTGGCTTTAGAGTTGATTCAAGACTTTTGGGATGATATGATGTGGTCAAATTCATGTGACAAAGACATGGTATCCTTCTCTATGGACTGATCCCTTCTGACAATATGATCAACATAGGTGAGACAAAATCTGGCCATTCTAGCTTATAAGGAACATTGCAGCTTAGTTTCTTCCAGGACAGATTTCTTCATTCTTCTACCAGTCTATGGTATTTTCAGTATTATTTGCCAACACCACCATTCAAAAGCATCACTTATTTATTTATTTATTTTTGGCATCCTTCTTCATTGTTCAGTTCTCACATGCATATTAAAAACACAAACAAACAAACAAACAAAAAAAACCTCACTGCCATGGAGTCAGTCCCTACTCATAGTGAATCCTCCTTGGGTTTCCAAGGCAGTGTTTCTATGGAAGTAGATTGCCCAGTCTTCCTTCCAAGGAGTGGCTAGTGGGTTTGAAACACCAATCTTCTGATTAGAAGTCAAATGGCTTAGGCACTATGCCACCAGAGCTCCCCAAATGCATATGAGGCGATTGAAAATACCATGGCTTGCATTAGTAGCACCTAGTTTTCAAAGTGACATCTTTGCTTCTCAATACTGTCAATAGGTACTTTGCAGCATATTTGCCCAGTACAATATAACATTGGGTTTATTGAGTGCTGTTTCCATGGATGTTGCTTGCAGATCCAAGTAAAATGAAATACTAAAAAAGTAATTAAATAATTTATTTTTTGCTATTTATTATGATGGTTTACTGGGCATCAATTAACATTTCTCATCAAGTATAGTAGGAGCTCTGGTAATGTAGTACCTAAGGCACTTGACTGTTAACCAGAGGCTGGCACTTCAAACCCACCAGCCACTCCTCAGAAGGAAGGCTGGGCAATCTACTTCC
>NW_006941039.1:0-1344 GCF_000298275.1 Orycteropus afer afer | reverse complement strand
TGAGCCATTTCTTACAGTAAAATGAAATCAAGTTTTGTCTATTTATCATTCATTCATTCAATAAAACCAACAAGATATATATATATAGTTCTGGTTACCTAGTGCTGCTCTGACAAGAATATACCACAAATAGGATGACTTGAACAAACAGGAATTTATTCTTACAATTTGGAGGCTTTAAGTCCAAGTTCAAAGTGCCAAGCTCTAGGGGTTAGGTAAAAGCCCCTCAGCCTGCCTCCTGCTTCTGGCCCACTGATGCTGGAGGCTTTTCTTCACTCAGCTGCTGGCTGCTGAGACTGACAAGCCCAAGGTTGACACATAAAAAGGCATAGTCCCAATGTTACCAAACCACATGACAGGCCATTAATTCAAGTCCAGTGGAAGTCCCAAGGTCGGCAGAGCATGGCAGGCTGCTGAACAATGACACAGCTACATGCAGGGCTCAAGCATGCCATATGCTAGAGACTATCCCAAAGTCTTCTCCTTATATACAGGAAGTAGACCACATCTCTAAGGCCGCTACTCAGCTGTTCACAGTAGATTCCACCACGGAGTTGATTACCAGTCTCATCATGGGGAATACTACATCCAGCTGCCCAGCCATTCAACCAGGCCCAGCCAAGATGACACATAAACTTAACTACCATATATATGTATATATATGGTGACACACATTTAATTCATATAAATATAAGGATTCCAACTCAAAACAATCCTATAGGACAGAGTAGAGCTGCCTCTTAAGGTTTCCAAGGTGGAAATCTTTACAGAAGCAGACTGCCTCATCTTTCTCCCATGGAGCTGTTGTTGTTGTTATGTGCCGTCAAGTTAAACCTGACTCATAGCCACCCCTCCTTGGGTTTCCGAGGCAGTATCACTACAAAAGCAGATTGCCCAACCTTCCTTCTGAGGAGTGGCTAGTGAATTTGGACCGCCAGCCTTCTGATTAGCAGACAAGTGCCTTAGGTGCTATGCCACTAGAGCTGCTGGTGGATTTCACCTGCCAGCCTTTTCTTTAGCAGCCAAATTCTTCACTACTGTGCTACCAGAGTTCCTTAAATATGAGAACTATGGTTACAGAGAGAATTTAAATGTTTTTAAAATTGACAGAGTAAAAATAAGATTCCACTGCCAATCCCACAGTTGATTCTGACTCATAGCGACTCCTATTGAGTGGTAAAATTTTATGGAAATCGATTGCCCTATGTTCCTCCCACTGAGAAGCTGGTAGATTTGAACCACCAACTTTCTGATCAACAGTCAAATGCCTTAGGCACTGCATCAAAAACTTATAAGTAGAGAGGAAGTAAAGAGGAAAGTAGAGAGGAAAAAAAATATGAGAAT
>NW_006941038.1:0-1344 GCF_000298275.1 Orycteropus afer afer | reverse complement strand
CCACTCCTCGGAAGGAAGACTGGGTGTTCTGGTTCCCTAGTGCCGCTCTGACAAGAAATACATACCATAAATGGGATGGCCTTAACAAACAGGAGTTTATTCTTACAATTTGGAGGCTTTAAGTCCAAGTTCAAGGTGCCAGGCTCTAGGGTCTGGGTGAAAGCCCCTCAGCCTTGGGGTCCGGCTCTGCCTCCTGCTCCCGGCCCACTGGAGCTAGAGGCTTTTCTTCAGACAGCTGCTGGCTGCTGAGATTGCCAAGCCCAAGGTTGACAAGGAAAATGGCACAGTCCTGATGTTACCAAACCACACGGCAGGTCATTAACTTAAGGCCACTGTAAGTCCCAAGGTCGGCAGAGCATGGCAGGCTGCTGAGCAACGACACGGCTCCATGCAGGGTCCAAGCGTACCATAGGCTAGGGACCACACCTAAGGCTTCTCCTTATACACAGGAAGCAGACCACATCCCAAAGGCAGCTACTCAGCTGCTTGTGGTAGATCCCACCATGGAGTTGATTGACAATCTCATCACAGGGAATAACTACCACCAGCTGCCCAGCCACTCAACCAGGCCCAGCCAAGTTGACACACAAACATAACTACCACACTGGGCAATCTACTTCCGTAGTGATACCGCCTCAAAAACCCAAGGAGGGGTTGCTATGAGTCAGATCAGACTCGACAGCAGAGAGTGAGTTTTTTTTTAGAAAGCAATGTTAATTACACAGTGTGGTGAAAATAGAACACGAGTATAAATGGGACATAATAGAGAACTTGGAAAGAGAACTGCACTTGTATGGAAGCTTGTGGCACTGAAACATGGAGGGGAAAGTAGGGGATTGAAAATAAAGCAGCACGGGTGATACCTCTACAAAACAATACAATGAGACCCATATCCCATGTTCAAAACCAAATTCCACATGGGTGAAATAGTGAAATGTTAACAACGACATTTTAAAATTAGAAAAATGAGCATTGAGGCACATGTCGTAAATCAGGGACACAGCCCAGAGACCCAGCCAGTCCACCTCTCACAATGCGTTTCTAGTAACAAAAATCACCAAAGTTTCCGTGAGCAGGGAGCAGATAGCTGACATGAAGTGTGGTTATTCAATGAAATACTATATACGATAAATGGAATATATACCAATGTAGCAAGATCTCAAAAACAAGGCTGAGAAAGCAAGTTGCAGAAGGACGTTTATGTACATTTTTTAAATACATACAACAAATATGTGTGCAACTATAAAGCAAATAGGAGCTCTGGTAGCATAGTGGCTAAGGCACTTGACTGCTAACCAGAAGGCTGGCGGTTCAAACCCACCAGCCACTCCTCGGAAGGAAGGT
>NW_006941037.1:0-1294 GCF_000298275.1 Orycteropus afer afer | reverse complement strand
GGGTTTGAACCTCCAGCCTTCTGGTTAGCAGTCAAGTGCCTTAGGCACTATGCTACCAGAGTTCCTTCATTAACCATTAGAGAGATGCAAATCAAAACAACAATAAGATACAATCTCACCCCAGCATTAATAGCAAAGCTTTGAAAAAACAGAAAACAACAAATTCTGGTGAGGGTGTGGAGTGACTGGAACTCTGCTGGTTGGATTGTAAAATGGTACAACTATGTGGAAACCAGTATGGTGCTTCCTTAAAAAGTTGGAAATAGAAATACCATATGATCTGGCATTCCCATTATTAGGTAAACATCCGACAGAAATAAGAGCTGTGACACAAATAGATATATGCACATCCACATTCATCACAGCCTGGTCACAATAGCAAAAAAGGAAACAAACTTACTGCCAATCAACAGATGAATGGATAAACAAACTATGGTACATACACAGAACGGAATACTATGAAACGTTAAAGAAATAAAAATGAATCTGTGAAACATCTCATAACATAGATGAACCTGGAGAACATTATGCTGAGTGAAATTGTTGTTGTTGTTAAGTGCTGTTGAGTCAGATCCGACTCATAGCTACCCATCCTTGGGTTTCTGAGGCAGTATCGCTACAAAAGTAGATTGCCCAACCTTCCTTCTGAGGAGTGGCTGGTGGGTGAAATTAGTCAATCATAAAAGGACAAATACTGTATGAATCCACTATTATAAAATTTAAAAAGGTTTTCACAGAAAAAGAAATATTCTTGGAGCTCTGGTGGCATAATGCCGTAGGCATTTGATTGCTAACCAGAAGGCTGGTGGTTCAAAACCACCAGCCACTCCTCAGAAGGAAGGGTGGGTAATCTACTTCCATAGTGATACTGCCTCAGAAACCCAAGGAGGGGTTGCTGTGAGTCGGATCTGACTCAACAGCAATGAGTTTGGTTTTGGTTTGGTTTAGAGGCATGGGAGGGGAAGGGAGAGTAAATCAATGCCTAGAGGGTATAGGCATATTAAGTGGAGTGAAGGGGAAGGCAATATATAATAAGGGAGAAGTCAGCAAAAAATGATCAAGGCAAGGGAAGTTATTTGGAGGAGTATAAAAGTTAAAGGCAACAAAAGTAGATACTATTATATACCTAATCCTGCAATAACAGTAATAACAATGATCTTTGAGTGGATACATATATAGACATTCAAGTTGAACAGATGTTTTAAAAAGTATGGGATTATATCCATGAATATATATAGGTCTGACAGAGGACATATATATATATATATGTATATATGTATATATATATATATGT
>NW_006941036.1:0-1344 GCF_000298275.1 Orycteropus afer afer | reverse complement strand
ATGGGGAGGAAGTGGGAGGCGAGCTGCTGCATTGTAAATTTTGGTCAATGACATGAGACAAAGTATATGTGAACTGCTGTATGAAAAGTGAATTTCCTCTGTAAATCTTCACCCAAATCTTAAAAAAAAAAAAAAATCATGAAACCATTGCATTTACCAGAGCCTCTGTTTTGGTGGAGAGAGAAGTGTTCCCAAAGCCATTGCACTGATAAACTTGGATATAAAACTTGGTTCATTTTGCATTTTAAGAAATCAAATAAAATATTAAATATTCTGGTGATAGACTGATTTGTTTATAGAATGATGATAATAATAATCCTTATGTTTTTGTGAGGATAAAATGAGAATGTTTACAATACCTGGTGGAGGGAAGTACTTAATACAAGTTAAGTTCTTTTTCTGTTTTCCTCCAGCTGGCCCATAATGTTAAAAGCTTTCCTATCTCTTTCATTTCCCTTGCACTGCCAGGTGGAACATAGTTAATAAAAAATAGACACTAAGATGTTTTTAAGTGTCAAGTTCAGACAAGTTAATAATTGCCCCCCTCCTCGACAATATGAGAGCAAACTGTAGTCCAGGAATGAAAAATATTGTTTTTCTACTTTTGGGAGCTGCCCAAATTCCTTTAGGGATGTGCACCAGGTAAGTGTGAGTACAAGCTCAGAATCTGAATGACATCATTGTCATAACCCAAGGCAGACCCCAGCTCTGTCTTTGATGAGAATGTACTTTAATCCCAGTCATGTCTGAAAAGAAAACAAGGGCTGAAAAACTATGCTGAGAAGCTAGGTGATCTGCCTAAATATCAAAACACATTATCTGCAGGTAGCATTCAAACACCAATGAAGTCGTCAGTGATGTGGCTCATGCTGGAAATCACAGCTCTCTGTTGTTTCCAAAGGGCCGCCCCAGACAAGACTTCACACTATATTCCCATGGATGTGGAGCAGTGCTTGTCCACACAGAGTGCCCAGAGATGGAGCAGAGCTCACAGCATTCCCCAGACTCCCATCTTGAAAACATTTGAAGAAAATGCCATTGGCCTGTGGGCTGAGTACAGAACCATGTTTTCCATAAGTAGCCTGTCGTTGGCCACCAGGATTCAGCTGAAATGCACTTGCAAAACCCCTAACAAGGGCGAAATCCACTTCCATTATTAAACATTTTGATCAAATAGAATACAAGAATCCTGAAGATTGGAACATATGGGGGGAAATGCAGAACAAAATTTTAAATTCTCATGGACTCCAGACTTTCTGGAGCCATGGAGGTTGGATGAACCCCTGAAACTACTGCCCTGAGATAATCTTTAAGCCTTAAGTCAAAAATATCCCCTGAAGTCGT
>NW_006941035.1:0-1344 GCF_000298275.1 Orycteropus afer afer | reverse complement strand
TATTTTCTGTGCTGAGCTCGTTTTGTTTATGAATTGTGTTATCATTCCCGTTGTTGCTGTTGTTGTAGTATATGCTGAATATTTGTGCTTGTTCTCTTTTTTATTGTGATGTGAAGGTTTATAATTTTTCTTTGAGGTTACCCTATTGATTATTGTACTCTTGTAGTAAGTTTTAAAATTGGGTAGTATGAGCTCCCAACTTTGTTTTTTTCTCAGTAGTGTCTTGGCTGATCAGAACCCCTTGCAACTCATTATGAATTTGAGGATTGGCCTTTCTATTTCAAGAAAACACCATTAGAATTTTAATAGGGATTACACTGAATCTGTTGATGGCTTTAGGCACTATTGCTGTTACCCTATTAAGTGTTGAAAGCCATAAACATGGGATGACTTTCTGTTTATTTAGATCTTTAATCTCTTTCATCGTTGTTTTGTATGTTTCAGTGTACATGTCTTTCTATATGGTTAAATTTATTCATTGTTTTGGGTGGTATCATAATTGGAATTGTTTTCACAGTTTCTTTTTCAGACTGTTCATTGCCTATGTGTAGAAGAAACACAACTAGCTTTTTTAAAAATGTGTTTTTTTGAAAAGTGTACACAAAAAATTAATAATTTTTATATATTTAACAATTTTTATACATATTGCTCAGTGACATTGGTACATCTTCTACATTTTGTTTCCAGTCTTCTTATTTCCGTTCTGATTGTTCTGTTTCCTTGAATCTAGCTCCCATGGACCTTCTTATTTTTTCTTTAGGGTGAATGTTGACTGTTTGGTGTCATTTAGATGATTTTAATATTTTTTTACAGGAGTATAGTACTCATGGGTGATATTATTCATTTTATTTTAATCTGTTAGTTAGCTGAAAGGTGACCTCTGGGGGGTAGTTTCAGTTCCGAGTTTAAAGGATATTTCAGGGTGATAGTCTTAGGATTCCTGTAGGCTCTACTGGTCCATCCAGTAAAACCAGCCTTTTTTAAGAATTGAGTCTTATTGTACAATTTTCTCCCACTCTATCGAGGACAGTCTATTGTGTCCTTGGTCAGAATGGTCAGTAGTGACACTGTGTGTTTCTTCTGCTCTTAGGATAGATGAGGCTATGTTTCATGTAGACAATTAGTCTTATAGACTAGTTTCTTCTTTGAGGCTTTGATTTCCTTCTCTCTCTTGTTCCAGATGAATAGAGACCAATAGTTGTATCTTAAATGGCTGCTCATAAGCTTTTAATACACCCAGTGCTAGTCACCACATTGGGATGTGGAACATATACTTTATGAACTATATTATGCCATTTTACTGAGTTGTCCCATGAGACTTTGTTCCTAAGCCTTCAAACCCAG
>NW_006941034.1:0-1344 GCF_000298275.1 Orycteropus afer afer | reverse complement strand
TGGCTGCTGAGACTGACAAACCCAAGGTTGACAAGTAAAAAGGCACAGTCCTGATGTTACCAAACCACATGGCAGGCCATTAATTTAAGTCCATTGTAAGTCCCACGGTCGGCAGAGCATGGCAGGCTGCTGAACAACAAACGACACGGCTACATGTAGGGTCCAAGTGTGCCATAAGCTAGAGACTATCCCCAAGGCTTCTACAGGAAGCAGACCACATCCCAAAGGCAGCTACTCAGCTGCTTGTGGTAGATCCCACCATGGAGTTGATTGCCAGTCTCACTGTGAACAATAACTACCACCAGCTGCCCAGCCACTCAATCAGGTCCAACCAAGTTGATATACAAATTTAACTACCACACCATATAAATAGTTCTTAAAATAGCATAATGCTCAAGGCAGACCTTTCTATTACCTACTTTTTAACAATGGGTTATCTAATATATAACAAAAGCACAGATAGGAGAAGACAAAATAAATAAATGGGGCCTTATAAAAATTAAAAACTTTTGTTTATCAAAAGACTTTACCAAAAAAGGGAAAAGATAAACTACCAACTGAGAGAATACATTCAGAAACCACATATCCAACAAGAACCTAATAATCAAAATATATGTTAAACTTCAACAACTTAACAACAAAAAGACAAATAACCCAATCATAAAATGGGCAAAGCAATTGAATAGGCATGTCACCAAAAAGGACATTCAAATGGCGACCACACACATGAAATGTGTTCAGTGTCATTACCCATCAGAAAGATGTAAATCAAAACCACAATGAGATACGATTTCACTCCCACCAGGATGGTTAAGATTGGAGAAAAAAAAAAAATGTTGGCAAGGATGTATGGAAATTGGAACCCTTATTCACTGCTGGTGGGAACACAAAGTGGTGCAGCTGTTGTGGAAGTTCCTCAAAGAAATAAAAATTGAACTAACATAAAAACAAAACAAAACAAAAAAAAAAACTCACTGCCCGAGTCGACTGGACTCATAATGACGCCTCCTTGGGTTTCCAAGGCGATATCTCTACAGAAGTAGCTTGCCCAATCTTCCTTCTGAGGAGTGGATGGTGGCTTTGAATCGCCAGCCTTCTGGTTAGCAGTCAAATGCCTTAGGCATTATGCCACCAGAGCTCCCAGAACTAGCATATGACCCAGCAATTCCACTCCTAGGTATATATATCCAAAAAACTTCAATGCAGAGACTCAAAAATTAACTTGTTAAGTAATATGCATAGCAGAACTATTCACAATAACCAAAAGGTGGAAACAACCTAAATGCCCATCAATGGATGAATGGATAAACAAGATGTGGTACATACATACAATGAAATACTACT
>NW_006941033.1:0-1344 GCF_000298275.1 Orycteropus afer afer | reverse complement strand
AGGGAGGGATCAGTCACTTCTAGAACATTTAATACCACGGGTTCTTCTAAGCTTACCAATCATCAATCTGCCCAGTTACTGTGGCAAGCTGAGTAGCATTTTACATTTGAAGTTACTTCTTAGATGTCTCCTCAAAATGTGATTTAGTAAGGTTTCCACTGTAAGAAACACTAGTTTCTGAGGTGAGATCAAGAAATTAAAATGCTTAGCTGCTCAACAAAAAAATGGAAGTTCACATCAACCCAGAGATACCTAGGAAGAAAGGCATAGTGAACTACTTCCAAAAAAATGGCATTGAAAACTCTATGGAGCTAAGTTTCCAATTTGACATATGTGGGGTTGGCGTGAGTCAGAACAGACTCAACAAGTGCTGGTACTGGTTAAGTGTTAAGAAAATATGAAAGTCTGGTATTTGAACTATGAATTATCAGAGCTTAATTTTATAGCTTTTGGCCTAACTTTTATATATAAAAGCACAAATGAAATAAGAGAGAGATATGTCAGAATTAATGTAATATCTAGGGCACAGAATGTAGAAAGGTGTTGCTGGACTGACAGAGTCCTCCATACTTAAAAAATACAGTTTGTAATCAAACTGTCTCATTGAACACTTCAATGTAAGAAATTCTTTGTTGTCAAATTATGACTAACCATGTCACTCTAAGTAAACATGAAGTTTTTTGCAGAGCACTTTCAAATTTAAATGTGCATATCCTCTAACATACCAATTCCTGGTCTAAGAATTTACCTTATAAAAATACTGAATTAAGAGTCCAATGACATGTACATATATAAGGACACTTAACTAAAAGCCCTATGAAAAGAATGGTTAAATGACTGCACACCCATGCTGAACAATACAGCTGTTGGTTTAAAAAGAATAAGAGAGAAAGAAAACTACTTGAACCTACACTGAAGACTCTTCAGGATGCATTCATTATTTAGCAAAAGCACAAGATATAAACACGATTTGATTATTATATTAAAAAATATCTGTGGATACATGCATAGAAGAACTTCTGGAAAGTGACACACTAAGTTACCAGTAATAACTCTTGAGAAGTAACATGGGGATAGGGAGTATTAGAAAATTAGTATTTTCACATTTTACTTCATGTGCTTTTGAATTAATCTGAATATATACATATGTAAAAATTCATCAAGTTATTCTTTAATACGTAAACTCTATTATATCTAGGTTATATCTTAATTTAAAAAAAGAAAAGAAAAAACCACAATACTTGAAGGTGGGGCAAGATGGCGGACTAGGCAGAAGGATTGCACAGAGCCTCTTCAACAAAGAAAAGGGAAACCAATTAACACAGACACAGAAGATCATCTTGG
>NW_006941032.1:0-1344 GCF_000298275.1 Orycteropus afer afer | reverse complement strand
AATCAACAGCATCCATATTGGTAAGGAAGAAGTCAAACTATCCCTATTTGCTGATGATATGATCCTATACCTAGAAAACCCAAGAGACTCTGTCAAAAATCTACTAGAACTAATTGAGAGATTTAGCATTGTGGCAGGATACAAGGTCAACATTCCAAAGTCAGTTGGATTCCTCTATATAAGCAAAGAGATTGTTGAAAAAGAAATAAGGAAATAAATACTGTTTACAATAGCTACCAAAAAAATAAAATACTTGGAAATAAATCTTACCAGGGACACAAAAGACCTGTACAAAGAAAACTGTAAGAAACTACTTCAAGAAACCATAGGAGATCTACATAAATGGAAGAACATCCCATGCTCATGGATAGGAAGATTGAGCATTGTGAAAATGTCAATTTTACCCAATGCAATCTATATACATTTAATACAATCCCATTTCAGATCCCATCAACATTCTTTAGGGATATGGAAAAAAACAATCACTAACTTTATATGGAAAGGAAAGAGACCTCAGATTAGCAAAGCACTATTGAAGAAGAACAAAGTAGGAGGTCTCACACTGCCAGATCTCAAAACCTACTATACAGCCACAGTAGTCAAAAGTGCCTGGTATTGGTTTAATGACAGATACATAGACCAATAGAATAGATTTGAGAACCCAGAAATAGATCCATCAAACTATGGTTAGCTCATCTTTGAAAGAGGGCTAAAATTCATTAAATGGGGAAGAGAATGTTTGTTTAATAAATGGTGCTGGCAAAACTGGATATCCATTTGCAAAAATATGAAACAATATCTGTACCTCACACCACACATAAAAACTAACTCCAGATGGATCAAAGACTTAAATGTGAAACCTAAAACTATACAGTTCCTCAAGGAAAACTAGGGACAAATTTAGGGACCTTAATATATGGCATAAATAGACTATCAAGTATAACTCAAAATGCACAAACAGCAGAAGAGAAACTAGATAAATGGGACATTCTAAAAATTAAATTTTTATGTGTTTCCATAAACTTCTCCAAAAGAGTCAAAAGAGAATCTACAGATTGGGAAAAAATTTTGGGTAATGATGTATCTGACAAGGGACACATCTCTAGAATTTATAGAAAACACTAACACATTGATAACAAAAAGACAAATAATCCAATTTAAAAAATGGGCAGAAAACATGAATAGACACTTCACCAAGGAGGATATTCAGGTGGCCAACAAACATATGAAGAAATGCTTATGGTCATTTGCCATTAGAGAGATGCAAATCAAAACAATAATGAGATACCATCTTGCTCCAGCACTAGTAGCAAAGTTCAACAAGACAGAAAATAACAAATGCTG
>NW_006941031.1:0-1284 GCF_000298275.1 Orycteropus afer afer | reverse complement strand
AAACCCGACTCATAGCGACCCCTCCTTGGGTTTCCGAGGCAGTATCACTACGGAAGTAGGATTGCCCAACCTTCCTTCCGAGGAGTGGCTGTTGGGTTTGAACCACCAGCCGTCTGGTTAGCAGGCAAGTGTCTTAGCCACTATGCTACCAGAGCTCCCTATTACACTTTAGACTTCCATAAGACTGATGGCATAATAATGCTCATTACTATTTTCAAACATGGATAAAATGATATAAAATTTCAAGTAAGAATTGAAATGTGAAGTTAAAATGCTGAGCAGGATGGATAAGGGCATGACATAATAATAGAACAGACAATTGAGAGAAAAACATAAAAGATTTTCTAATACTCAAGGAAATTAAATTAGAAACACACACACAAAAATTGCTAGATAACGTTTCACAAGTACTATTTTGAATACATGTTGTTGTTGTTATTATGTGCCATTGAGTCGGACCCGACTCATAGTGACCCCTCCATGGGTTGCTGAGGCAGTATCATTATGGAAATAGATTGTCCAACCTTCCTTCTGAGGAGTGGCTGGTCGGTTTGAACAGCCAGCCTTCTTGTTAGTAGTCAAGAGCCTTAGGCACTACGCTACCAGCGCTCCTTTTAGAATAGTAGCTAAGAGTAAAGATTAAAATGTGGTCAATGACAGGTGTCAGAGATCCAGATTAAACCAAAATGTAGATTCAAAAAAATCCAACCTACGACCTGTGGATTCCCAGCAAAGCACAAAATAGAGGGTAATGGAGGGACAGGATATTGAATCGTTGATCTCAGGGGCTTGGGTGGAAATGTTCACATGGATGTGGAGATTAAACTTCAGAATTCATGAGAGCACTTGAAACTGACAGAATACCATAAAATCAACAGTTTGTTTTTTGTTGTTGTAAATATTTTATTATTTTTAGTGATCACAACTTGTTTCGCTTTATTAATCTTTAATTTTTTAAAATACATTTTATTGAAATATAATTTATATACAGTGAAATACAAAAAACTAAAGTGACATTGTAAAATCAACACTTTCAAAGTGTGAGTTGAAAAAAAAAAATTACTGACTCTCATAAAGAGATGACAATTGTGTCTAAGAAATATTTCCATATATTTTTGGACTATGAGATAAAGATTAAAAACAAACAAACAAAACAAACAACTGTTGCCAATGAGTCAATTTCTACTCAAAGTAACCCTATAGGAAAGGGTAGCACTGCCCCATAGGGTTTTCAAAGCTGTAATTTTTACAAAAGCAAATTGTCACATCTTTCTGCTGCCTGGC
>NW_006941030.1:0-1344 GCF_000298275.1 Orycteropus afer afer | reverse complement strand
ACTGCTGCTTCCATTGGTGTTGATTGTAGAACCAAGTAATATGAAGTCTTTGACAACTTCAACCTTTTCTCCATCTATTGTGATGCTGCTTATTGGACCAGTTGTGAGGATTTTTTTCTTTATATTGAGGTGTAACCCATACTGCAGACTGTAGTCTTCAGTCTTCATCAGTAAGTGCTCCAAGTCATCTTCACTTTCAGCAAGCAAAGTTGTATCATCTGCATATCTGTTAATGAGTCTTCCTCCAATCCTAATGCCATGTTCTTCTTTGTATAGTCAGACTTCTTGGATTATTTGCTCAGTGTACAGATTGAATTAGTATGGTGAAAGGATACAACCCTGACACATTCCCTTCCTGATTTTAAGCTATGCACTATCCCCTTGTTATGTTTGAATGACAGGCTCCTGGTCTATGTACAGGTTCCTCATGAGTACAATTAAGTGTTCTGGAATTCCCATTCTTCTCAATGTTATCCACAATTTGTTATGACCCACACAATCGAATGTCTATGGATAGTCAACAAAACACAAGTAAACATCTTTCTGGTATTTTTTGCTTTTAGCCATGATCCATCTGACATCAGCTATTATATCCCTTGCTCCATGACCCCTTCAGCTTGCAATCCTGGAAGCTCTTTGTCAATATACTGCTGTAACCATTTTTGAACTATCTTAAGTAAGATTTTACTTGCATGTGATATGAATGATAAAAACTAAACCAAACTCACTGCTGTGGAGTTGGTTCTGACTCATAGCAACCTCTCCTTGGGTTTCCAATGTGGTATCTCTATGGAAGTAGATTGCCCAGTCTTCTTTCTGAGGAGTGGCTGGTGGATTTGAATCTCCAGCCTTCTGGTTGGCAGTCAAATGCCTCAGGCACTACACCACCAAAAGTCCTTATATCAATGATATTGTTTGATAATTTTCACATACTGTGGGATCACCTTTCTTTGGAATGGGTACAAATACGGATCTCTTCCAGTCAGTTGGCCAGGTAGCTATCTTCCAAATCTCTTGGCATAGCAGAGTGAGTGCCTCCAGCACAGCATCCATTTGTTGAAACATCTCAGTGGGTATTCTATCAATTCCTGGAGCCTTGTTTTTCACTAGTTCCTTCAGTGCAGCTTTCTTGATCATATGCCACCTCCTGAAATGGATGATGATTGACTCTGTGTATGCCATCATCTTTTGATGTTTCCTGCATCATTCAAAATACTGCTCAAGGAATCTTTCTATATTGCAATTCAAGGCTTAATTTTTTTTCCTCAGTTCTTTCAGCTTGAGAAATGCCAAGAGTGTTCTTCCTTTTTGGTTTTCTAACTCCAGGTCTTTGCACATTTCATT
>NW_006941029.1:0-1344 GCF_000298275.1 Orycteropus afer afer | reverse complement strand
TGGTGTCCCTGGTTTCTTTGTTCCATATTATTTTCTGCGCTGAGCTCGTTTTGTTTATGAATTGTGTTATCATTCCCGTTGTTGCTGTTGTTTTAGTACACGCCAAACATCTGTACCTGTCTTCTTCCTTATTGCGATGCAAAGGTTTATAATTTTTCCTTGAGGTTACCCTATGATTCGTAAATTCATCCCCAAGTTTAGAACAGTCCACTCTATCCTTCAACTTTCATAACCTCCTCACCATTCAGAAATTCTGCGACTGCACAGTCTCCTCCCTCCTT
This sequence comes from Orycteropus afer afer, assembly GCF_000298275.1. Classification (NCBI taxonomy): domain Eukaryota; kingdom Metazoa; phylum Chordata; class Mammalia; order Tubulidentata; family Orycteropodidae; genus Orycteropus; species Orycteropus afer. The sequence continues at coordinate 1,063 of NW_006941029.1, read as the reverse complement.
TTGCTTGTAGTTGTCCTCACCTGCCAATTGCTATCTCTGGTTCCCTGTCTACAACCCTGTAATCTCATTTTTCTTTGGATATGTCCATAGCTGTGGTCCCTGGATTATGTTATCTTGTGTATCAATGGTCTGTTGTTATTTGCTATTTTTAGTTCTCTGATCAAAGGGCTCCCTTTAGGATGTCTTGTAAGGTTGGTCTGGTTCCAACAAACTCCCCTAGCCTCTCCCATCTGGAAATCTCCCAACTTCACCATCATATCCGAGGGACAATCTTGCCGGGCATACAATTCTTGGCTGAAAACCCCTCTCCTTCAAGGTCCCATATATACCATCCCATTGCCCTCTCGCCTGCATGGTCTCTGCTGAGAAATCAGAGCTTATTCTTACTGGCTGTCCCCTGTAGGAAACTCCTCGTTTCTCCCATGCGGCTTTCAGGATTCTATCCTTGCCCCCGGCCCTGGTCATTTTGATGATGATGTGCCCTGGTGATCCTCCCTTGGGGTCTATCCTGCTTGGTGCTCGCCGGACCTCCTGGATGGATACACTCTCATCTTTCATCATTTCAGGGAAGCTCTCCTCCAGCAAATCCCGGACAACTTTCTCAGTGGTTTTGTTCCTCTCCTCCTGCCCTGGAATTCCAATGACACGTAAGCTACTCCCCTTGATGGTATCCCACATGAACCCCAGGCCCCCCTCACTTTGTTTTGATTTTTTTTCTGATTGATCCTTTTGCAAAGAAGCATTCAGGTATTTTTCCTCCATCTCATTAATTCTGTCTTCCATCGCATCAACTCCTCTCCTCCGCCCCTCCAATGTGTCATCCATTTCTGACAATTTAGTATCAATCTCCTGGATTTCCATCTGTAGATTCAGAATCTTTTCTAATTTTTCGTTTTGTTCTTGTATTTTCTTCCCAAATTCTTGCAAGGTTTTTTCTGTGTTTTCTTTGGTCTTTCAATCCCCTGAAGATACCTAAAGATAATTCTTTTGAATTCCTTATCAGAGAGTTCCAATGCTGCTTCTTCCTCAGGGATGTATTCTGGGTCTGTATCCTGCTCCCTTG
>NW_006941028.1:0-1344 GCF_000298275.1 Orycteropus afer afer | reverse complement strand
ATAGCTAAGTTATTGCTTGCTGATCCAGTCCAAGAAAGCCTTCCAGAAATAATCTGACTGTCTCTTGTACCAATTCATGTGCTGTCAAGGTACAATGCTAAAAGACCAGAGGTTGTACTTTCAAATGAATGTGTTCTGATGGCTCCAAGCAGGGGAGGTATATGTGTAGAAGAGGAGAAACAAGGTTTAAACTGTATGGTGCCAGAAGCTAGTCTACGAAAAATTTGCCCATTCATCCACTGTGTAAAATAACAAAGGATTTGGTTTGTTCTCTTTTTGTTAGAGATTTTCCCAAATTTGATGACAATTCACTAATAAGTTGCAAAGCTAAAATAAACACTTCAAAAGTATGAATTATTAGAAACAAATTTTGATAAATGATGCTGAAGGAAAAACAAATATCTTTCTCTTCTCTATATAGAAAATGATATTGCAAAATTCACTATTGCAGAAGAGGTGATCAAAGAGTATTTAGCCAAAATTATCAGAAAAAAGTATTACAGAGGTGTGATAAGAGTTAATAAAAACATCAAGTCATTTTTGAAGATCTTTAATTCTTGTGATGATTGTAAGCTTTGGATTTTTTTTGTTGTTGTTATTCTTAATAAGTACTCACTTTTTAAGCTAATTTTTTATTTAGCCTCAATGGTGTTTATATAATCTTATAATTTAAAAAATAAAATTTATTTGATTTGGATGAAAGTTTACAGAGCAAATTCATTTTCCATACAGCAGCTCACATACACTTTGTCTCATGACATTGACTACAATTTCCCACAATGCAACAGCTCCCCTCTCATATCCTGCCCATAGTTACCTCTTCCCTGTGTCCTTCCCTCCCATGAACTCCTTACCCCCAAGCTGTCTCCCTGTGCATACACAGCCCTTCTATTCTCCCATGACTAATCTCTCCAAGGAGTGTATCTACCTATTATAAATGTTCATCTTTTGTTTGGCTGGAAGCCACAGAAGTGGGTTCAATTCCAGTCCTTGCTCAAGGGCCATAGGGCCCATAGTCTCAGTGGTTCCATCAGGCTCTATCAGACCAGCAAAACTGGTCTTTTCTTTTTAAAAAAAAAAATAATTTTGAGTTTTGTTCCACATCGTTCTCCCACTCTATCCAGGATCTCCTACATAGATCCCCCTCTGAGTCGTTGACAATTGTTCCTGGGCACCATATAGTTCTTCTGGTCTCATAGTCATATAGACTGAGGATCACATGGTGTACCAGTAACTTGGACTAATTGTTTCCATGCATCTTTGGTTTTCTTCATTCTTCTTTGCTCTGGATGGGGAGAGACCCATTGTTGCATTGAGATGGCTGCTTGCAAGCTTTTAAGATCC
>NW_006941027.1:0-1343 GCF_000298275.1 Orycteropus afer afer | reverse complement strand
GGTCATTATAAGTCAGAATCGACTTGAGGGCAGTGAGTTTGGTTTTGGCTTTTGTAATATTTCACCCAAATCACAATAACAAGTTTAAAAAAAATAAAACTATTATATGAAAAAAAAAAACCAAAGAAGTGGCCAGGGTGTCCGTTTTGGCTCATGTCAACCCTGTGTGAGCAGAGAACTGCACGTCATAAGACGTTGGAGGCTGTGACCTTTTGGAAGGAGATCATCAGGGCTTCTTTCACAGGTGCCTCTGGGTGCCAGCTTCCAATCAGTAGCCAGGCGTCAAACCATTTCTGCTACCCAGAAACTCTGGTATTAACATACAGGGAGGTGATTGTGATTTAGCATGGGTAAGGGACAGTTCTACTCTGACCTACAAGGTCGCTAGGAGTCACAATCGACTGGACAACAATGGTTTTGGACTTTGTGGTTGCGAGCAACACCGGTCATTTCCTTAATGAGATGATCATTGGGGGTGTTAAGCCAGACCAGTACAGTAGAGAAACTTTGGAACAGAGGAACATTGTGTTATTCCAGGCAATTGGATTCTTGTCTATTTAGATGCAAGACTCTCACTGCCGCTGAGTCAATTCCAACTCTTAGCGACCCCCTTTGGGTTTCCAAGGTGGTAAATCTTTACGGAAGTAGATTGCCCCATCTTCCTTCCACAGAGTGGCAGGTAGGTTTGATCCGCCAACCTTCTGGTTAGCAGTCGAATGCCTTAGGCACTGTGCCACCAGAGCTCCTTGGATGTGAGACTAGTGTCTTTTTGTAATCGTGGAGCTTAGAGGAAGAAACATTTAAAGGTCACCCCATTTTCATGAGTTATGGGAGCTCTGGTAGTGTAGTGCCTAAGACATTTGATTGCTAACCAGAAGGCTGGCAGTTCAAACCCACCAGCCACTCCTCAGAAGGAAGATGGGGCAATCTTCTTCCATAGTGATACTGCCTTGGAAATCCAAGGAGGGGTTTCTATGAGTCGGGTATGACTCAACGACACATAACAACAACAACAAAATGCCACCATGTTATTTGCCCCTGGAAATCATGACCTTTGGGTTGTTAGATGTGATGTTTCCTCAGTGAGGAAAAGCAGTGTCTTATTTTCTCTGTCACTGAGAGGAGGAAGAAGTTAAAGAGACGAGAGAATGAGAAAGAAGGGGAAGATAGTGAGGAAGGTAAGAAAGATACATAAAGGGAAGTGGGAAAGGGAAGACAGGATGAGAGTCAACACAGAGGAGCTAACATTGTCCTCAGCAGGTTTCGCAACCTTGGCACTGCTGATATTTTGGTCTGGACCAGTCTCTGCTGTGGAGGCCTGTCTTTTTTTTTTTTTAGGATTT
>NW_006941026.1:0-1345 GCF_000298275.1 Orycteropus afer afer | reverse complement strand
GCTGGGTCAAATGGTATTTCTAATTCCAACATTTTAAGGAATCACCATACTGCTTTCCACAGTGGTTGTATCATTTTACAGTTCCACCAGCAGTGTATGAGAATCCCAATCTCTCCGCATCCTCATCAACATTTGTTATTTTCTGTCTTGTTGAACTTTGCTACTAGTGCTGGGGCAAGATTGTATCTCATTGTTTTGATTTGTATCTCTCTAATGGCAAATGATTAAGAGCATTTCTTCATATGTTTGTTGGCCATTTGAATATCCTCTTCCGTAAAGCATCTATTCATGTCTTCTGCCCATTTTTAAATTGGATTATTTGTCTTTTTGTTGTTGAGGTGTTGGAATTTTCTATAAATTCTAGAGATATGTCCCTTGTCAGGTATGTCATTGCCAAATAATTTTTCCCAATCTGTAGGTTCTCTTTTGACTGTTTTGAAAAAGTCTTTAGAAGCACATAAAAATTTAACTTTTAGAAGGTCCCATTCATCTAGTTCATCTGCTGTTTGGGTATTTTGAGTTATGCTTGATAGTCTATATAAGCCATATATTAGGCCCCCTAAATTTGTGCCTAGTTTTTCTTTGAGAAACCTTATTGGTTTAGGTTTCACATTTAAGTCTTTGATCCATCTGGAGTTAGTTTTTCTACATAGTGTGAGGTGCAGATCTTGTTTCATTTTTCTGCAAATGGATATCCAGTTTTGCCAGAACCATTTGTTAAACAGACAATCTCTTCCTCATTTAATGGATTTCAACCCTTTGTCAAAAATCAGCTGACCCTAGGTCGATGGATCTATTTCTGAGTTCTCAATTCTATTCCATTGGTCTATGTCTGTGTCATTGTACAAATACCAGCAGTGTTGACTACTGTGGCTGTAGAGTAGGTTTTAAGATCCAGGAGTGTGAGACTACCTACTTTGTTGTTCTTCAATAGTGCTTTGCTTATCTGAGGTCTCTTTCCTTTCATATAAAGTTAGTGATTGGTTTTTCCATAACTTAAAAGAGTGTTGATGGGATCTGGATTGGGATTGCATTGAATGTATAGATTGCTTTGGGTAGAATTGACATTTTCACAATGTTCAATGTTTGTATTCACGAGCATGGTATATTCTTCCATTTATGTGGATCTCTAATGGTTTCTTCAAGTAGTCTTTTATAGTTTTCTTTGTACAGGATTTTTGTGTCACTGGTAAGATTCATTCCCAAGTATTTGTTTATTTATTTATTTATTTTTGGTAGCTATTGCATGATCTACTATGCCGGGAATGACAGTTTGAAAAGGAATGGTGTGGCATTCATCATCACAAAGGAGGTTTCAAGATCTGTCCTGAAGTACAATGCTGTC
>NW_006941025.1:0-1345 GCF_000298275.1 Orycteropus afer afer | reverse complement strand
AAGAGGGTGTAGGCTATAAGAGTAACAAGGTGAATATTGCACCTCTCCAGTCATTGGTGTGCAGAATATCCTTGTGATTATGGGAAATGGAGCTTGTTCTCAAGTCCCTGGAATCTAGGAGAATGCTGTTGCTTTAAATATCTAAAATGGTCAAGGTGCTTGTAAACATTCAGAATTGCTGAGCCCTCTGGACAGGCAAAAGTCCCCAGCTCAGCCCTCTTCATTGCTTCCCCTTTTATTCCTCAGCTACCAGAGCAGTCCTCCGTGCAATCCCTGGCTAGCAGGGCTGATTTTTAGGTTAATTCTTAGGTGCTAAAACAACCTGGCAATATCCAAGCCATCTGTCCCATCAGGATAGCTATCAGACGACAGAGCTGTATGTCTCTTGTTTTGGTGGTTTCGTGCAAATTCTTATACTAGTTGACGTTTTGTACACTTCTGTATCCTTCCCTTCAAGGCTCAGGACTCCAGGATTATCTTCTGTGTCTGTGTAAATTGGTTCCCTTTTTCTTTGTTGAAGAGTGTCTGTGCAGTCTTTCTGCCTATTCCACCATCTTACCGCAACTTGGACACTTCCGCTTTGATCAGGAGTCATCAAGTTCTATTTATTTATTTTTTTATTGTGATTTGGCTGAAAATTTACAGAGCAAAATGGTTTCCCATTAAACAATTCACACATATTTTGCTATGTGGCATTGATTCCGATCTCTGTAATGTAATATCATTCTTCCCACTTCTTCCTTGTGTTTATCTTTCCCCTCATTCTTTCCTTATTTCTAAGATTTATCCCTTGGCAAATGATGCCCTTTTGATCTCCTATGGTTGATTGTTGTAATGAGTGTGTACCTCCCTGGTATTATTATTTACCTTAGAGGTCTATCATTTGGCTGAAAGTTGAGCCACAGAAGTTTAGTTCAGTCCTGGGCTTTAAGGTTGTCTAATGGTCATAGTCTTGGGGGTTCCACTAGTCTCTATTAGACCAGTAAGTCCAGTCTCTTTGAATCACAAGTTCCAATGGACACTACTACTGGTGCTAGATATTATACCACTTGAGGTTCAAAAGTGTTTGACCTTCTGAAATCACATGTGGTAGAATTTTTCTCCTTCATTTTCATCTTGCACAATGTTGGAGTTTAGGGAGAGGTGTTACTCACAAAGCTATGCTGCTTGTGCCCAAGAATCTTATACAGAAAAAAACAAAACCAAACTCACTGCCATGGAGTCAATTCCTATCATAGAGACCCACATTGCACTTCCAAGTTGGTAAATCTTTAGGGAAGTAGATTGTCCAGTCTTCCTTCCACAGAGTGGCTGGTGGGTTTGAACCACCAACCTTTTGGTTAGT
>NW_006941024.1:0-1345 GCF_000298275.1 Orycteropus afer afer | reverse complement strand
TAAGGATGTGCCAGGAGTTCTGGTAGCATAGTGCCTAAGGCACTTGACTGCTAACCAGAAGGCTGGAGGTTCAAACCCACCAGCCACTCCATGGAAGGAAGGTTGGGCAATCCTACTTCCATAGTGATACTGCCTCGGAAACCCAAGGAGGGGTCGCTATGAGTCGGGGCCGACTTGACGGCAATAACAACAACAACAACAAGGATGTGCCATACCATTTTCCACAGAAGTTGCATCATTTTAGTCTCACCAAGAATGTATGAAGTTTCCAGTTTCTCTACACCCTCGCTAGCATTTATTGTTTTCTGTTTGTTTTGTTTTTGTTTTTGTTTTGTGGTTGTTGTTGTTTGTTGTTGTTGTTGTTGTTGTTGTACTGTGCTGTTAGCACATTGCCAGATATTGTTGACCACTACCTAAACCCACTGGTTGATACATTTGGAACAGAATTCCAGTTTTCCAGGGATAGAGACTCTGGGACAGATGGACAATTTGCTAATAAGATGTCATCTCTCATAAGGCTTTACTATTAACTAGCAAGGGAACTTTGGAAACCAAGTCATCAGTAGGGACCAAGAGATTCTGCAGTAGCAGACTCTCTGCTATCAACAAACCTAAATAGACTTAATGAACATTTACATCAAGGGACTTCAGCAAAGTGATCCTCATAGCAACTCCCAGTACCATGCAATTATCAAAAAAAGAGTCATGAATGATGAGATATATTTGACAGAAGCTGTTTCCTTGATTATGATATATCCAGGACATCCTGTGTGACCATCTTTCATAGTGTTAATGTGTTATGTGTCAATTTGGCTGAGCCTGGTTTTGAGTGGCTGAGCAGCAGGATGTAGTTCTTCCCCATGATAAGACTGGTAATCAGCTCTGTGATGGAATCTACTGCAAGCAGCTGAGTAGCTGCTGTGAGGATGAGGTCTGCTTCCAGTATGTAATAAGAGGCTATGAGAAAGGCTTTGAGATTTTGGCATATCTGGATCCTGCATCTGGCTGAGTTTTCATCTCATTGGCATGTCACCTTGTTAGCCAATCTTGAGACTGTTTTTGGACTTGAATTAGTGGTCTGCTGTGTTGCTCGATAATCTAGGAACTGTGCCATCTTATTTGTCAGCCTCAGCAGCCAGCAGCTGCATGAGTTAAGAGAAGCCTCTCCTCTAGTGGCTCAGAAGCCAAGAGGCAGAGTTGAAGCCCAAGGTCAATGGGTTTTCACCTAAGCCCCTAGACCTGGCACTTTGAACTCAGACTTCTAGCCTGCTAACCTTAAGGGAGCTCTGGTAGCATAGTGGCCAAGACACTTGCCTGCTAACCAGACGGCTGGCAGTTCAAACCC
>NW_006941023.1:0-1346 GCF_000298275.1 Orycteropus afer afer | reverse complement strand
TCACTGTTTTCACTCAGGTTTTTCCACTAGTTGGTGCCTAATCCACTTCTGATAGTTCCTTTCAAAGCTCAGGGTTTCAGGATTATCTTCTGTATCTCTGTCAATTGGTTTTTCTTTTCTTTGTTGAAGAGGGTCTGTGTCGCTTGTCTGCATATTCCTCCATCTTACTGCTGTACCCAATTTTTTTAAGGCAGCATATACTGGCTATATGAGTTCATGGCCTGTACAACTGGGAGGGGGCTAGGTGATACCATGGCACTGTGACAGAATTCTGTTGAATCTTGCTGAGGCCCAAGGAAGATGGGCTAAGGATTGGGAGGAAGTCCAAGGGCAACAAGGCAAGGGAAATACTTTAGACATTCAGGCAACCTAGAGGAAAACACTGGCTCTCAGCCTACAGTGGGACATAGTGGGTCAGCCTGTGCAGGGGTACCCATGAGGGAAAGACATAGACAGCCCCTCAACTTTATCACAGGAAAGTCGAGCCCCACCACATATGTCAGCATCTGTGACCAGTTTAAATCCCCTACCTCTCACATGCATATTGAATTCCAGAGTTCAAAAAACCAGAACTCTTAAATCAGTGCACACACACACAAACACACAAACCTAAGGATAAGAGTGTCCTCTAGGGGGTTCTCAGAAGATGCCAAGCCTTTGACTGCTAATCAAAAGATCAGTGGTTCGAATCCACTGCTGCTGGATTAATTCTGACACATAAGGACCCTTTGGGGTGGAGCATAGCTGCCCTAAAAGGCTCATGTGGGCCTTTGAGGAGGCAGGCTACTGCAACTTTCTCCTGCAGGGCGGCTGGTGGGTGCTGACCCTGGGCTTTCTGTTGGCAGCTGGGTGCTTGGCTGCTGTATCACCAGGGTGTCCAGTTGGAAAAAATTTCAATAAATACAAGAATAAATTTATATTTTAATAAAAGAGAAATCAAGATGCCCCCCCCCCAAAAAAAACCCTGTAAAACCCACAAATAACAAAAGAAGGACCAATCAAAAGCAAAACATGAAGAAGAGGAAGCTTTTCCTATGGAGGCCAGACTAACAGAAAGAATTAAAAATTTTCAGACTGTGGTGCTAAATACGTTTAAAGAAAGTGAAAAGCATACAGAAAACAAACTAGCAAGGAAACTGAAATTATTAAAGAGAACTACCTCAAACTGAAGAATAAAGCAAGTGAATTAGAAAAAAAAAAAAAAACAAGAGAAACACTCAACAATAGCGTTGAACAGACAACACAGAATAAGTGAAGCAGAGAGATTCAATCAAAAAACTACTGGAACTAATTGAGGGATTTAGCAACGTCGCAGGATATAAGATCAACATCCAAAAATCAGTTGG
>NW_006941022.1:0-1284 GCF_000298275.1 Orycteropus afer afer | reverse complement strand
AAAAAAAAAAAAGCACAGGCATTTGGAAGCAATCAGCCATAAGACACAATGGCCCTCAAGACCAGAAGAACTAGATGGTGCCTGGCTACCAATGCCAACCACTCAGGAAATGATCATATCTGGAGATCCTGGATAGAGTGGGAGGAAAAATGTGGAACAAAATCCAAAAACTCAATAATGACCAGAATTACTGGTCAGATTTCAGAATTACCGGTCAGATGAAATCTGGTGAGACCCCCAATACTATGGCATGGAATATATTCTGCACCTGGAATAAAACTTACCCCCAGGGGCTGGCTCTCAGCCCAATAGTTAACAAGCTGTACATGCAGACCACTCAACCCAGGATGATGCACCCACATACTTTATGATAATACATCCCTTAGAGCAATAGACCATGGGACACCAGAGGAACCAACATTCAAATTGAGGAAATGCAGGACAAACAGGAATGCATAAATATGAGGGGCATAGGGGAAGGGTTACAGGATAGGGAGAGGAGTACACTGGGTTAGGGTTGGACATGGTAAATGGGGGATGAAACTAAATGTACATGTAACCTTGAATGTAAAACAAGCTCTTAAAATAAAATAAAATAAATAAAAATCCTAGCCAATAGACTCCAACAACATATCAAGGAAATAATTCATTATGACCAAGTGGGGTTCATATTAGGTATGCAAGTGTGGTTCAACATTAGAACAACAATCAACATCATCCACCACATAAATAAAACAAAGGAAAAGAACCACATGATCATATCAATAGATGCAGAAAAGGCATTTGATAAAATCCAACACCCATTCTTAATTAAAAAAAAAAAACTCTCTGCACAATAGGAATAGAAGGAACATTCCTCAAGATAATAAAGGGCATATATGCAAAACCAAAAGCCAACATTATTCTCAACGGAGAGAGACTGAAACCATTACACTTGTGAATTGGAACCAGACAAGGATGCCCTCCATAACCACTTCTATTCAACATTGTATTGGAAGGCCTAGCCAGGGTAATAAGGCAAGAAAGGACAGTCAAAGCCATCCAAATTGGTAAGGAAGAAGTCAAACTATCCCTATTAGCTGATGATATGATCCTACTCCCAGAAAACCCAAGAGATGAAGTAAAAATTCTACTGGATCTAATTGGGAGATTTAGCATAGTGACAGGATACAAGACCAACATCCAAAAATCAGTTGAATTGCTCTACACCAGCAAAGAGATTGCTGAAAAAGAACAAGGAAATCAATAACATTTACAATAGCTACCAAAATAATAATAATAATA
>NW_006941021.1:0-1345 GCF_000298275.1 Orycteropus afer afer | reverse complement strand
CCTAAAGAACCTACTATAGGATGGGAAATAAGGTTTTCCTTGGTCAATTCTTTGAGAAGTGGATGGCCTCCTCCTTCTTCCTAGTCTGTCTCAGTCTGCAAGCTGGGCTGATACCTGTGCAACAGGTGCACCCCACTGGGTTTGAAACACTAGTGGCACAGCCTCAAGACTCACAACAACACATCACCACAGTAGGACAAACCAACAGACAAGTTTGTCTTCCTTAGCTGTTGGAAACCCCTCCAACCACCCTTACCTGGATCCCTGAGGCTAACTCCTTGATCTTTTCCAGTCCCCTTTGCCTTTTCTGTCCTCTCCCTGCTTCCCACCTCACTGTTGGTAGGGGGTGGCCTAGGTTACTTCTCCTCACCTGGCTCCCTGCAGTTGAATCCTCAATCTGTTCCTATCCCCTTTGCCTTTTCTGTCCTCTCCCTGCCTTCCCACCTCACTCCTTGTGGGGCATGGCCTGGGTTCCCTGTCTTCACCTGAGCCCCACAGCTGTCTCCTCTATCTGTTCCAGTCCACTTTGGCTTTTTTGGCCACTCCTTGCTTCCCATCTTGCTGCCTGTTCTTAGGTCCCTTTTTTGTCCTCTCCCTGCTTCCCACCTCACTGCCTGTTCTTATGTCCCTGGAATCCAAATGAGAATGTTATCACTTTAAAATCCAAAATGGTTGCCACTTGTAAACATTCAAAATGGCTGCACATTCAGTCACTTTAAATATCCAAAATGGCCACCGCTTATAAACATTCAAAATGGCTGCACCCTCAGTAACTTTAAATATCCAAAATGCTGCCAGACTAGGAAGAAGGAGGTCATCCACTTCTAAAAGCATTGGCCAGGGAAAACCTTATGAATAGCAGAGAAACACTGTCTGATACATTACTGTGCAGCTTCATGATAGTGTAGAAATACTGTCCAATACAGAGGAGGAAGAAGAGTCACTTAGCTTAAAAAGCTCTCAAAGTAGGATGGGGCAAGAGCTGCATTATCAGAGTAAAATCAGCCTTAATCACATGGATAAGGTAAACCTTTTGAGACCTCCATTTGCTGACATGGCACCACTCAAATTGAGGAGAAACAGTGGCAAACATCCATTAATAATCGGAACATGGAATGTATGAAATATGAATCTAGGAAAATTGGAAGATGTCAAAAAGGAAATGGAACACATAAAGATTGATATCCTAGGCATTAGTGAGCTGAAATGGACTGGTTTTGGCCATTTTGAATCAGACAACTATATGGTCTATTATGCTGATAATGACAGTTTAAATAGGAATGGCGTGGCATTCATCATCACAAAGGATGTTTCAAGATCTGTCCTGAAGTACCATGCTGTCAGT
>NW_006941020.1:0-1346 GCF_000298275.1 Orycteropus afer afer | reverse complement strand
TCTAAGCACCTGAGAGAGAGTGGGCACCTCCCAGAACATTGTTTTGTGCCACTACCAACAGAAATACTCCAGATGGACAACTTCAGCAATCAGGAGCTCCTCAGTTGCTCATAGAAAATCCCACCTTGGAGTTTACAAACACTTATGGGTAGAAAAGCCACACTAAGTAATTTACTACACTGCACTTATTAACAACCTGTGATATGCAGATGACACAATCTTGCTTGCTGAAAGTAAAGATGACTTGAAGAACTTACTGATGAAGATCAGAGACTACAGTCTTCAGTATGGGTTACAATTCAACATAAAGAAAACAAAAATCTTCATTACTGGACCAATAAGCAATATCATGATAAATGGAGAAAAGATTGACGTTGTCAAGGGTTTCATTTTACTTGATTCTACAATCAATGCCCATAGAAGCAGCAGTCAAGACATCAAATGACAAATTGCATTGGGCAAACCTGCTGCAAAAAATCTCTTAAAGTGTTGTGGAGCAGAGATGTCACTTCTAAGACTAAGGTGCACCTGACTCAAGCCATACTATTTTCAAAAGCCTCATATGCATGTGAGAGCTGGACAGTGAATAAAGAATAAAGTGAATAAAGACAACTGTGGAGAATTGATACATTGGAGTTGTGGTGTTGGAAAGAATATTGAACATACATACCATGGACTGTTAGAAGAGTGAACAGATTTTTCTAGGAGGAAGCCACAATGCTCCTTAGAAGTGCAAATGACTAGACTTCATCTGTCATACTTTGGTCATGTTGTCAGAAAGGACCAGTAATCCCTGGAGAAGTATATCATGCTTAGTAAAGTAGAGGGTCAGCAAAAAAGAGGAAGACCCTCAACGAGATGGATTGACACCATGGCTGCAACAGCGGCCTCAAGCATGGTGACATTTATGAGGATGGCACAGGACCAAGTAGTGTTTCATTCTGTTGTTCATAGGGTCAGTATGAGTTGGAACCAACTCTACAGCACCTATCAAGAACAAAAACGTTGTTTGGTTTTAAGAAGACTCCAGGGAATATTTTTGGCTTAAAGTTTAAAGAGGTGATCTCAGGGTAATGGTTCCAGGTGTTTATCTAACTTTCATGGCTCCAGGAATTCTTGAGTCCATGATAATTTGAAATTCTGTTCTGTATTTTCACTATTTTGATCAGGATTCTTCTATGGAATCTTTGCTCAAAATGGTAGCCAGGCACCATCTACTTCTGGTTTCATGGCAAAGGAGGCAGTTGTTCATGGAGGGAATTAGCCATACATTCCATAGCATCTTCCTATTTCTGACTCTCCTTCCTCCTTGTTGTTCCAGGTGAATAGAGGTCAGTTGTTGTACC
>NW_006941019.1:0-1333 GCF_000298275.1 Orycteropus afer afer | reverse complement strand
TAGCAGTCAAGTGCCTTAGGCACTATGCTACCAGAGCTCCTATATATATTCTTTTCATCAGGTTCATCCAGAGGGTCTGAGAATTTTCTCAGACTATGTTACAGCTTTCAAGTCTTACATCCCTGTTAGATAAAACATCAGATAAATTTGAATAGGAGAATTTCAAAGACAGTGAAACTTTCTCATCAGGGAGAAAAAAAAAATATGTATATATATATACACATATTTATAGAAGGATATAGAAGTGGACTTTGGTGGCATAGTGCCTAAGACATTTGACTGCTAACTAGAAGGCTGGCAGTTCAAATCCACCAGCCAGTCCTCAGAAGGAAGACTGGGCAATCTACTTCCATAGAGATACTGCCTCGGAAACTCAAGGAGGGATCACTATGAGTCGGATTTGACTCCACGGCAGTGAGTAAACTCCAACTAGTAGGAGAATTTGCATGAAAAGACCAAAAAGGGATACATACGGAGCTGTGGTCTGGCAGTGATCCTGCTACACAGATAGCTTGGATATTGCCGAGTGGTGTTAGGACCTAAGAATTAACCTAAAAATCAGCCCTGCTAGCCAGGAACTGCACAGAGGACTGCTCTGGTGGCTGATGAATAAGAGGGGAAGCAGCGAAGAAGAAGGTGGGCTGAGCTGTGGACCTTCACCTGTCTGAAGGATGCATCCATTTTGAATGTTTATAAGCAGTTCGACCATTTTGGATATTCAAAGCAACAGCATTCTCCCAGATTCCAGAGACTTAAGAATAGGCTCCACTTGCCAGGAACTGCAAGGACATTCCAGATGCCAACGACTATAAAGGTGAGATATTCCCCTTTGTGGTGGTTATGTTTTTGTGTCAACTTGGCTAGGCCTGGTTGAGTGGCTGGGCAGCTGGATGTAGTATTCCCCATGATGATAATAGAAATAAAATCCATGGTGGAATCTACTGTGAGCAGCTGAGTAGCTGTCTTTGGGTATGTGGTCTGCTTCCTATATATCAGGAGAAGCTTTGAGAATGGTCTCTAGCATATGGCACATTTGGACCTTGCATGTAGACATATTGTTACTCAGCAGCCTGCTATGCTCTGCCGACCTTGGGACTTACAATGGACTTAAGTTAATGGTCTGCAGTGTGGATTGGTAACATTGGGACTGTGCCTTTTTACTTGTCAACCTTGGGGCTTCTCAGCCTCAGCAGCCAACAGCTGTCTGAGTGAAAAAATGTCTGTAGCTCCAGTGGGCGGGGAGCAGGAGGCAGAACTGGACCCCAAGGTTGAGGGGCTTTCACCCAGCCCCTAGAGCCTGGCACTTTGAACTTGGACTTAAAGCCTCCAAATT
>NW_006941018.1:0-1314 GCF_000298275.1 Orycteropus afer afer | reverse complement strand
TTTTGACTTCTTCCTTCAATACCATTGGTTCTTGATTATATGCCACCTCCTGAAATGGCTGAACATCAACCAATTCTTTTTGGTACAGTGACTCTGTGTATTCCTTCCATCTTCTTTTGTTGTTTCATGCATCATTCAATATTTTGCCCATAGAATCTTTCAGTATTGTACTTCAAGGCTTAAATTTCCTCTTCAGTTCTTTCAGCTTGAGAAATGCTGAGCATATTCTTCCCTTTTGGCTTTCCAACTCCATGTATGTGCATATTTCATTATAATAATTGACTTTGTCTTCTCGAGCTGCTCTTTGAAATCTTCTGTTTAGCTCTTATATCTTGTCATTTCTTCCATTTGCTTTACCTACTCTCCATTCAAAGGCAAGTTTCAGAGTCTCTTGACACTCATTTTGGCCTTTTCTTCCTTTTCTGTCTTCTTAATGATCTTTTGCTTTCTTCATTGATGATGTTCTTTATGTCATCTTACAGTTTCTCTGGTTTTTGGTCATTGGTGCTTAGTGCATCAAATCTATTCTTTAGATGGTCTCTAAATTCAGGAAGAATATAATCAAGGTCATATTTTGGCTCTCATGGACTTGCTTTAATTGTCTTCAACTTGAAGTTGAACTTGAAAATGAGTAGTTGATGGTCTTTTCCACAATCAGCTCCTGGCCTTGTTGTGGCTGAAGATATTGAGATTCTTCATCACCTCTTGCCACAGATGTAGTAAACCGGACTCCTGTGTACTCCATCTGGTGAACTCCACATGTATAGCTGCCATTTGTTTTGTTGAAAAAAGATATTTGCAATAAATAAGTCATTGGTCTTGCAAACTTCTATCGTGCAATCTCCAGCATTATATCTGTCACCAAGGCCAAATTTTCCAACTACTGGTGATTTTCCTTTGTTTCCATATTTTGCATTCCAGTCACTAATGATAATAAGCACATCTTGATTGCCTGTTTGGTTAATGTCAGACTGCAGAAGTTGATAAAAATCATCAATTTCCTCATCTTTGGCTTTGGTGGTTGGTGCATAAATTTGAATAATAGTAGTATTAACTGGCTTTCATTGTAGGCATGTGGATATTATTCTATCAATGACAACATTGTACTTCAGGGTAGATCTTGAACATTCTTTGTGATGATGATTGTCACACCATTCCTCTTCAGTTTGTCATTTCTGGCACAGTAGATCATATGGTTATCTGATTCAAAATGGCCAAAACCAGTCCATTTCAGCTCACTAATGCCTAGGATATCAATCATTATGTGTTCCATTTCATGTTTGACAACTTCCAGTTTTCCTAGTTTCATACTTC
>NW_006941017.1:0-1346 GCF_000298275.1 Orycteropus afer afer | reverse complement strand
TACTTGAGCCTGTTGTTGAAGCTTTGTTAATCCACCTTGAGCATCTTCTTCTTTTTAAAGACCTTCTACTTTACCAAACATGATGTTCTTCTCCAGGGATCGGTCCCTCCTGATAACATGTTTAAAATAATTTAGATGAAATCTCACCATCCTTGCTAGTAAAGAACATTCTGGCTATACTTCCTCTAAGACAATTTTGTTCGTTCTTCTGGTAGTCCATGGTATAGGCAAGATTCTTTGCCATTATCTAATTCAAATGTGTTAATTCTTCTTCAGTCTTCCTTATTCATTGACCAGCTTTCACATGCATATGAGGTAATTTAAAATACCATGGCTTATAGTACTGGGGGATATCAGACTCAAGTGGCACAACAAAATACATAAAAATCTTGTTCCTCAACCTACTTTGGTGAGTAGCAACTGGAGTCTTAAAAGCTTTTGAGTGGCCATCTAAGGTACTTCTGTCATTGGAAGAGAAGAGTGAATAAAACCAAGGACATTTGGAAACAATCTGCCTGAGGACATGATGGACCTTGACACCAGAAGAACTAGATGGTACCCAGCTATCAATGCTGACCACTCTGGAAGGGATAAAAATTGGAGATGCTGGATACAGTGGGAGGAAAACATGGAACAAAATCCAAAAACACAATAATGACCAGAATTACTAGTCAGATGGACTCTGGTGGGACCCCCAATAATATGGGCCTCAGATACACTTAGGGCCTGGGATAAAATTCATTCCAAAGGGCTGGCTCTCAGCCCAACAGTAAATAAGACTTGCATGCAGAACACTCAACCCAGGGCTATGCACCCACTTACTCTACGGAGATACATCCCTTAGAGCAAGTGGCCATGGGGCACCAGAGGGTCAACATTCACATGGAGGAAAATTGTACAAACAGGAGTGCATAAATGAGAAAGGCATGGCATGGGGGTTTACTGGGAAGTGAAAGGAGGAGAGTGAATTAGGGTTAGGGTTGGTAATTGGGGAGTGAAACCAAATGTACATGAAATGTAAAACAAAATCTTCTCTGTAAATTTGCACCTAAAGCACAATTAAAAAAAAAAAAAAAAAAGGAAGAGATCTACATAAATGGAAGAACATACCTTGCTTGTGGATAGGAAGATTAAACATTGTGAAATGTCAATTCTACCCAAAGTAAACTATACATTCAATCCAATCCCAATCCAGATCCCATTAACATTCTTTAAGGATATAGAAAAACTGGTCACTAACTCTATATGGAAAGGAAAGAGACCTCGGATAAGCAAAGCATTATTGAAGAAGAAAAACAAAATAGGAAGTTTCACACTGCCGTAGTCTAAACTGCCTGGTATTGGTA
>NW_006941016.1:0-1346 GCF_000298275.1 Orycteropus afer afer | reverse complement strand
TGGCTCTCACTTCTTTAGGATATATACCTCGTAATGGAATGGCTGAGTCAAATGGTATTTCTAATTCCAGCTTTTTAAGGAATCACCATACTGCTTTCTATAGTGGTTGTACCATTTTTTCCCACTAGCAGTGTATGAGAGTCTCAATCTCCACATCCTTACCAGCATTTGTTATTTACTCTATTGTTGAACTTTGCTACTAGTGCTGGGGCAAGATGGTATCTCATTGTTTTGATTTGCCTCTCTCTAGCTCTGGTAGTATAGTGCCTAAGGCACTTGACTGCTCCAGACACTCCTTGGAAGGAAGGTTGGACCATCTACTTAAGTAGTGATACTGCCCCAGAAACCAAAGGGGAGGGGTCGCTATGAGTCGGGTCCGACTTGATGGCAAATAACAACAACGACAACAACAACAACAGTGGCTAATGATCGTGAGCATTTCTTCGTGTTTGTTGAGTGCCTGAATATCCTCCTTGATGAAGTGTCTATTCATGTCTCCTGCCCATTTTTTAATTGGATTCTTAATTGCTTTGGTATTGAGCTGTTGGAGTTTTCTATAAATCTTAGAGATAAGTCCCATTGCTAGATATGTATTTATTGGCAAATATGAATTTGTTGGTGTAATTTCATTTTTGTTATGTGCTTTTTCGTGGTATCAATTTCTTTGTTCTATGTAATTTGCTATGCTGAGCTCGTTTTGTTTATGAATTATGTTATCACTTCCTTCATTGCTATTGTTTTTGTATTTGCTGAATATTTGTGCTGGTCCTCTTTTTTATTTTGATGGAAGGTTTATCATTTTTCTTTGAGGTTACCCTGTGATTTATAATTTTCTTCGTAAGTTTCAAACAGTCTGTTCTATCTTGTAGTTGTCTTGAGTACCCTATAATCTAGAAGTTCTGTAATGACAGAGTTTTTTCCCTCTTTTTGCTTTGTAGTTTTCCTCATTTTCCAAGTGATGTCTCTGGTTTCCTGTGTACAATCTCGTTGGCTTATTTACTTTGGATACTTTCAGAGTTGGGTTGGTTTCTGGGTTATACCATCATGTGTGTTAATGGTCACTTGTTGTTGGCTATTGTTGCTTCTCTGTCCAAAGGGCTCCCTTTAGCATCTCTGGTAATGTTGGTCTGGTTTTAACAAATTCCCTTAATTTCTGCTAATCTGGAAATCTCCTAATTTCACCATCATATTTGAGGGACAATTTTGCTAGGTACATAATTCTTCTTTTTCTCTCTCTCTCTTTTTTTTTTTTTAAATTGTGATTTGGGTGAAAATTTACAGAGCAAATTTACTTTCCATACAGAGGTTCTCATATACTTTGTCTCATGACATTGACCATGGTTTAC
>NW_006941015.1:0-1291 GCF_000298275.1 Orycteropus afer afer | reverse complement strand
GTGTTTTGCAGACTCTACATTATTCTTCAGTGCTGCATAGCTTTCCATTATGTATATGTACCATAGTTTGGTTGTCCACTCTTCCACTGATAGATGGGCACATAGGTTGTTTCCACCTTTTTGCTATTGTAAATAGTGCTTGATGAACATGAGTGTTCATATACCTGTTCCTGTCCCAGCTCTCACCTCTCTAGGATATATACCTAGTAACGGGATTGCTGGGTCAAATGGTATCTCCAATTCCAGCTTTCTAAGCAATCGCCATATTGCTTTCCACAGTGGTTGTATGACTTCACAGTCCCATCAGCAGTGTATGAGAGTCCTAATCTCTCCACATCCTTGCCAGCATTTGTTATCTTCTGTCTTGTTGAACCTTGCCATAGGTGCTGGGATGAGACAGTATCTCATTGTTGTTTTTATTTGCATCTCTCTGATGGCCAATGATTGTGAGCATCTCTTCATGTATTAGCTGGCCACCTGAATATCCTCCTTGGTGAAGTGTCTATTCATGTCTTCTGCCCCTTTTTCAATTGGATGGTTAATTCTTTTGCTGTTGAGGTGTTGGAGTCTCTGGTAGCATAGTGCCTAAGGCACTTGACTGCTAACCAGAAGGCTAGTGGTTCAAACCCACCAGCCACCCCTTGGAAGGAAGATGGCAAAATCTACTTCTGTAGTGATACTGCCTCGGAAACCCAAGGAGGGGTCACTACGGGTCGGGTCCAACTCCACAGCACATAACAACAACAACATACATGTTAGAGATAAGTCCCTTGCCAGATATGTAATTATCAGCGAATACAAATTTGTTGCTGTCATTTTTATTATGTGCTTTTTTGTGGTGTCAATTTCTTTGTTCCATATAATTGTCTATGCTGAGCTCATTTTGTTTATGAATCATGTTATCATTTCCTTTGTTGCTATTGTTTTAGTATTTGCTAAATATTTGTGCAGGTCCTCTTTTTATTTTAATGTGAAGGTTTATCATTTTTCTTTGAGGTTATTCTGTGATTTATAGTTTTCTTCCCAAGTTTAGAACAGTCCATTCTATCTTGTAGTTGTCTTGACATCCCTACCATCTGTTGTTGTTGTTGTTGCTAAGTGCTGTCGAGTCGTTTCCGACCCATAGTGACCCCACGCACAGCAGAATGAAACACTGCCCGATCCCACGCCAGCCCCACAATCCCTGCTATACTTGAGTCCATCATCGCAGCCACCGTATCAATCCATCTCGTTGAAGGCCTCCCCCTCTTTCGTCGACCCTCCACCCTACCAAGCATGACATCCTTCTCCA
>NW_006941014.1:0-1346 GCF_000298275.1 Orycteropus afer afer | reverse complement strand
TGGGCGCAACACAAAGCAATGTTCTGGGAGGTTCCTGCTCTCTCTCAGGTGCTTAGAATTCTGATGTTATGATTGGTTAGTTTGGCCACTCTGCCAGGCTCAAAAGGAGGCCTCTTAGAAGCAGAAGAAGTCTCTCTTTCTGACTGCTGGTTGAGGAAGACATGCTGCTGAAAGAGACATGCGCTCCTGAAGGAGACACACGTTGCTGAGTGAGACACCGACGGACACTCACTGTTGGGAGAGAGGGTGTGAGAGACTGTTAGGAGAGAGACTGTGGGCTGGGAGAGAGACTGAACATTTTTCCTGACCTTGAATTGTAGTCTGGTGCTTCCCTAATAAACCCCATAATCTGTGAATTCTGTGTGGCCACTGCAGTGAATTATCGAACCCAGGAGAGAGGTGGTGGGTGCTTTGGGAGGAATGGTTGGTGAAAGAGCTGAAGGGAGGCAGCATGTCTGGCCTTGCAGGAATAGGCCTTGGGCTATTGATGGTGATCCTGTCTTCCTCTTGTGTGGTTAGAGGAGATCAGGAGATGCAGCCTCCTTGTCCCTTTGTTGTTGTTGTTGTGTGCTGTCGAGTCGACCCCAACTCATAGTGACCCCTCCTTGGGTTGCTGAGGCAGTATCAC
This sequence comes from Orycteropus afer afer, assembly GCF_000298275.1. Taxonomy (NCBI): domain Eukaryota; kingdom Metazoa; phylum Chordata; class Mammalia; order Tubulidentata; family Orycteropodidae; genus Orycteropus; species Orycteropus afer. The sequence goes on along the minus strand of NW_006941014.1, from coordinate 718 downwards.
TACGGAAGTAGATTGACCAACCTTCCTTCCAAGGAGTAGCTGGTGGGTTTGAACCACCAGCCTTCTGGTTAGTAGTCAAGTGCCTTACGCACTATGCTCCTTGTCCCTTTAGCATGGAGAAAAGACTGAAGTTGTCAAAGACTTCCTAGTACTGGGTTCTACAATCAACACCAAGGGAAGCAGCAGTCAAAATATCAGATGTTGGATAGCATTGGGAAAATCTGCTGCAAAGGACCTCTTTCAAGTGTTGAAGAGCAAAGATATCTCCTTGAAGATTAAGGTGTGCCTGACACAAGCCATGGTATTTTCAATTGCTTCATATGCATGTAAGAGATGGACAATGAATTAGGAAGACCACAGAAATTTTGATGCTTTTGAGTTGTGATGTTGGTGAAGAATGCTGAAAGTACCATGGACTGCTATAAGAACTAACAAATCTGTTCTGGAAGTAGTGCAGCCAGAATGCTCCTTAGAAGTGAGAATGGCCAGACTTCTTCTCATCTACTTTGGTCATGTTGTAAGAAGGGACTATTCCCTGGAGAAGGATATCATGCTTGGTAAAGTTAAGGGTCAGCAAAAAAGGGGAAAGCCCTCAACAAGATGGATTGACACAGTGGCTGCAATGCTGGGCTCAGGTACAGCAATGATCATGGGGCTTGCACAGGACCAGGCAGTGTTTCATTTTGCTATACATAGGGGCACTATGAATCAGAGATGA
>NW_006941013.1:0-1339 GCF_000298275.1 Orycteropus afer afer | reverse complement strand
GTAAGGTTGGTCTGGTTTTAACAAATTCCCTTAGTTTCTGCTTATCTGGAAATCTCCTAATTTCACCATCATATTTGAGGGACAATTTTGCCGGGTGTATAATTCTTGGTTGAAAATTTTTCTTTTTCAGGGTTTTATGTATACCATATCCTATTGCCTTCTCATTTGCATGGTTTCTGCTGAGAAATCAGAGCTTTATCTTATTGGTTGTCCTTTGTAAGTAACTTTTTGTTTTTCTCGTGCTGCTCTCAACATTATTTATTTGTCTTTGGTTTTCATGAGTTTGATGATGATATGTCTTGGTGATTTTCTTTTGGGGTCTATTTTGTTTGGGGTTCATTGGACTTCCTGAATGGATTTATTCTCATCCTTCATCATATCAGGGAAAGTCTCTTCCAACAAATCATGGACAATTTTCTCAGTGGTTTTATTTTTCTCTTCCTGGCCTGGAATTTCAATGACATGTAGGTTATTCCATTTGATGGCATCCCACACAATCCTTAGGCTTTCTTCATTTTGTTTTGATCTTTTTTTCCAATTGATCCCTTTCCAAAGAAGTATTGAGGTGTTTGTCTTCAAATCTCATTAATTCTGTCTTCAATTGCATCAATTCTACTCCTTTGCCTTTTCAATGTGTTATCTATTTCTGAAAACTTAATATTATTTTTCTGGATTTCTCTCTGTAGATTTTGAATCATTTCTAATTTTTCATTAGTTTTGTCATTTTTTCCTTATATTTTCTTCCAAAACTGTTCTAGGGTTTTGTCTGTGTTTTCCTTGATCTGTCTCTCAATCCTTTGAAGATATCTACATATAATTCTTTTGAATTTCTTAACAAGGAGTTCCAGTGCTGCTTCTTCCTCAGGGATATGTTCTTGGTCTCTATCCTGCTCCCTTTTTTCTACCAGTTTATCTTGCTTCTTTGTGTGGATTGTGATGGTCTGTTGTCTCCAAGACATCATGGCATTGTTGTATTTAGGTATCTGTTAACTGTTTGTGAAGAGCAGCTAAGGGTGAGTCAGGGTCTTCTTGGTGGTTGTTTATCATTTACCAGTTGGTGGAGAAGGAAATGGCTCTCACTCAGTAAGTGAAGCTGCAGAAGGTGTGGGTGTAGTTGTGTCCTATGGGTATTGTTCCTGTCTCTCACTCAGTTAGACAAAAGAAACAATTGAATAACCATCAAAAAAGTAAAAGCAAGTGGACAATAAACACATCATGTAATCACACAGGAAAAATAACCAGGAAAAAACAAAACAAAACACAATATCTGGGGAGACGGTAATAAGAGAAGAAAAGTAGAGTAGGAGAATAATGAAGAAAAAAATGAAAAAAAAAAAAA
>NW_006941012.1:0-1347 GCF_000298275.1 Orycteropus afer afer | reverse complement strand
TCCAACATACAATCACCAAATAAATATAAATACAAAATAGTCACAATGTCTCAGAGACAACAGACCATCACAGTCCACACAAAGAAGCAAGATAAAGCAGTTGAAGCAAGGGACCAAGATACAGAGCCAAAACACATCTCTGAGGAAGAAGCAACATTTGAACTCCCTGATAAGGAATTCCAAAGAATTAGATTTAAGTACCTTCAATGAATTGAGAGATAGATCAAGAAAAACAATGACAAAATTAAGGGAAACACAGACAAAACACTAGAACAATTTCAGAAGAAAATGCAACAAAATGACAAAATAAATGAAAAATTAGAAATGACACAAAATCTACAGATAGAAATCCAGAAGATTAATACTAAATTTTCAGAAATACTTAACACATTGAATGAGCAAAGGAGTAGAATTGAAGCAATGGAAGACAGAATAAGTGAGACTGAAGACAAATATCTTAATACTTCCCAGGAAAAGGATCAAATCAGAGAAAAGATCAAAACAAAATGAAAAAAGCCTAAGATTCATGTGGGATACAATCAAAAGGAATAACCTATATGTGATCAGAGTTCCACGACAGGAAGAGACAAATAAGCCACAGAGAAAATTGTTGAAGATTTGTTGGAAGACAATTCCCCTGATATGATGAAAGACAAGAATATATCCATTCAAGAAGTACAACAAACCCCAAATAGGATAGACCCCAAAAGAAAATCACCAAGACATATCATAATCAAATTCAGCAAAACTAAAGACAAAGAAAGAATCATGAAAGCAGCATGGGAAAAAGGAAAAGTTACCTACAAAGGGCAACCAATAAGACAAAGCTCTGATTTCTCAAAACCCTGAAAGAAAAAAATTTCCAATCAAGAATTATATATCCATCAAAATTGTCCCTCAAATACGATGGTGAAATTAGGACATTTCCAGATAAGCGCAAATTAAAGGAATTTTTTAAAACCAGTCCAGCCTTACAAGAGATGCAAAAAGGAGTCCTTTGGACAAAGAACCAACAACAGCAAACAAACACACATGATGATGTTACCCAGAAACCAACCCAGTTATGGGACTATCCAAAGTATATAAGCCTACAAGATTTTAAACAGGGAACCAGAGACATTAATTGGCAAATGAGGACAACTACAAACCAAAAAGAGGGAAATACCTGTGCAGTTACAGAACTTCTAAATGGTGATGAAGTCAAGACAATTGCAAGATAGAATGAACTGTTTGTTCTAAACTTGAGAAGAAAATTATAAATCACAGGGTAACCTCAAAGAAAAATGATAAACCTTCACATCAAAATAAAAAAGAGGACAAGCACAATTTAGCAGATACTGATGCACA
>NW_006941011.1:0-1329 GCF_000298275.1 Orycteropus afer afer | reverse complement strand
TGCACAGACCCTCTTCAACAAAGAAAAGGGAAACCAATTAACACAGACACAGAAGATAATCCTGGACCCTGAGCCTTGAAAGGAAGGATATAGAAGTGGACTAAACCCCAACTAGCAGAAGAATTTGTGTGAAAATACCAAAAAAAACAGACATATGGAGCTGTGGTCTGGCAGCAATCCTGAGCGATCCTGATGGCACAGACAGCTTGGAGGTTCCCGAGTGGTGGTAGGACTTAAGAATTAACCTAAAAATCAGCCCAGCTAGCCAGGGACTGCACAGTGGCTAGGGAATAAATGGAGAAGGTGAAGAGAAGGGTGGGCTGAGCTGTGGACTTTTGCCAGTCCAGAGGGTGCCGCCATTTTGAAGGTCTAAAAATGGCTATTCTGGATATTTAAAGAGACAGGCTCTGGCAGATTCCTGGGGCTTAAGAACATGTTCTGCTTTCCAGCAACCCCAAGGACCCTCCAGACCTGCAAGACTGAAAAGTTTTTTGAAGGATATTCAATTGTAATTTGTGTCTAATTGAGTGGAAGACAACAACAGTCCCCATAAGACACAACTACACCCATACCTCCTGCAACTTCACTTACTGAGCAAGAGCCACTACCTCCTTCTCCACCAATGGGTCAATGATAAAAAACCACCAAGAAGAGCCGGAATCACCCTTGACTGCTCTTCACAAATAGTTAACAGAGATCTAAATACAACAACGCCATGATGCCTCGGAGACAACAGACCATCACAGTCCACACAAAGAAGCAAGATAAATTGGTAGAAAAAAGGGAGCAGGATACAGATCCAGAACACATTCTTGAGGAAGAAGCAGCATTGGAACTCTCTGATAAGGCATTCAGAAGAATTATCTTTAGGTATCTTCAAAGGATTGAGAGACACACCAAAGAAAACACAGAAAAAAACCTTACAAGAATTTTGGAAGAAAATACAAGAACAAAAATGACAAAATAAATGAAAAATTATAAATGATTCTAAATCTACAGATAGAAATCCAAAAGATTAATACTAAATTGTCAGTAATAGATAACACATTGGAAGGGCAAAGGAGTAGAACTGATGCAATGGAAGACAGAATTAATGAGATTAAAGACAAATACCTGAATACTTCTTTTGAAAGGGATCAATCAGAAAAAAAAAAATCAAAATAAAATGAAGAAAGCCTAAGGTTCATGTGGGATACCATCAAAGGGAATAACTTACGTGTCATTGGAATTCCAGAATAGGAAGAGAAAAACAAAACCATTGAGAAAATTGTCCAAGATTTGCTGGAGGAGACTATTTACAATAGCCAAAACTTGGAAACAACCTAGATG
>NW_006941010.1:0-1305 GCF_000298275.1 Orycteropus afer afer | reverse complement strand
TATCTTGGTTATGATCATTCTAAGGAGCTTTGCTGGTGCAATGGTCATATGCTTGGATGTAACCAAAAGGTTAGTTGTTCAAACCTATGAGTTGCATTGTGTTTGAGATGAGGTAAATGAGTTTTTGCATCTGCTCCATCTGCATCTTGACTGAAAATTCTTATTCCTTTTTTTTTTTTTTTTTTCCTCTAAATTTTATCTTGGTTATGATCATTCTAAGGAGCTTTGCTGGTGCAATGGTCATATGCTTGGATGTAACCAAAAGGTTAGTTGTTCAAACCTATGAGTTGCTCTGTAGAAGAAAAACATAGAAGTCTGCTTCTGTAAAGATTTGTAGTCTGAAAAACTTTACGGGTTAGTTCTACTCTGTCCTATAGGGTCATTAAGAGCTGGAATCGACTTGAAAAAAAAATGTATTTGTGGTTATGATCATTCTAATTCAGAGAATTACTGTTTGAATAAATGTATTTGTTAAGGTGACATTAATAATGTTAGTAATTTAGAATAAACAGACCTCTTTCTTACCCCCAAAGGAAAACAAAACAAAAATAAAAACACAATGAGTTGCAGATTAAATTATTCTTCAAAACATATATAAAGTTTAGAAACATATATAGAATTTAGAAATACGTATAATCATAGTAAGAATGAAAAAAGTGTAAAAAAAATCAGAGAATCATTCACTTGGGATGAAATTAGTTTTGTGGAAGGCTTAAAATCTTCTTTTTCAAAAATTAGTTTAGGAGGACTTCTGCAAAGATGGCAGAATAAGCACACAAGCTACACAGACCCTCGACAACAAAGAAATTAGAAACCATTAAAACAGATACAGAAGATAATCCTGGAACCTGAGCTTTGAAAGGAAGGATAAAGAAGTGGACTAAATACCACCTAGTAGAAGAATCTGAATGAAAACAGTGAATAAGGAGACATACAGATCTGTGGAATTGCTGGCTGTCCTGATGGCATGACCAATTTGAATATTTACAACTGTTATTTCAATCTAGACAGAAACCTAAGAAATGGCTCTACTTGTCAAAGTCTGCATGGGCAACTGCACTGGAGGCTGATGACTAGAAAGGTGCGATATTCCCCCTTGTTACTCTTGTACCCCACACCCTCTTGGTTTACATAGATGTGGTCATCCCCCACCTACCCCCACCTTTTGGACAGGTAGGAATTCTATCCTAGTCTGGGCACAGCCCAGGTGCCCTGACTGACTCACAATTTTGTTTCTGTTTATTTGTTTTTAAATTATCCTTTTTTAAAAATTTTCTCTTTCTTCATTTATTATTATGTTTTTTT
>NW_006941009.1:0-1347 GCF_000298275.1 Orycteropus afer afer | reverse complement strand
GAGGTAGCTATGGGGAAGAAGTGGGAAAAGAGCTGTTGCATTGTGGGATATTGTAGTCAATGTCATGAGACAAAGTGTATGTGAACTGCTGTATGGAAAATCAATTTGTTCTGTAAACTTTCACCCAAATCACAATTTAAAAAAAAAAAAAGATAACCCCTTTTACAAATTTTACAATATTGTGTTATCAGTGTAACAAACTTTAATCTACATGTAAATAGATGGGTTGCTGTTGTTGTGTGCCATTGAGTCATCTCTGACCAATAGCAACCTCATGTACAACAGATCAAAACACTGCCCGGTTCTGTGCCAGCCTCATAATCCCTGCTATACCCAAGCCCATCATTGCAGCCACCATGTCAATGCATCTTGTTGAGGGCCTTCCCCTCTTTCATTGACCCTCCACTTTACCAAGCATGACATCTTCTCCAGAGAATTGTCCCTTCTAACAACATGACCAAAGCAGGTGAGATGAAGTCTGGTCATTCTTGCTTCCAAGGATCATTCTGACTGTACTTCTTCCAGGACCGATTTGTTAGTTCTTTTAGTAGTAGTCCATGGTACTTTCAGCATTCTTCAACACCACAACTCAAAAGCATCAACTCTTCTTTGGTCTTCCTTAGTCATTCTCCAGCTCTCACATGCATATGAGGAAATACCATGGCTTGGGTTAAGCATATCTTAGTCTTCAAGGAGATGTCTTTACTTTTAATCACTTGAAAGAGGTCTTTTGCAACAGATTTGCCCAATGTAACACATCTTTTGATCTGTTGACTGCTGCTTCCATTGGCGTTGATTGTAGAAACAAGTAATATGAAGTCTTTGATGGGTAGACAGGCTGAATGATCAGGTATGTCTAGGCAAAAAAGGAATATACCCATGAGCATATATAAGGTTGGCAGACAATATTTATACATACATATTTGTATGTGCTGTAAGAATGTCCATATTACTAGAACTAACAGGAGGCAAAGTTATGATAGCTTCTTAGGCACAGTCAACAACCCTGATGGAATGAGTTGTTGGACCTGTGGGCTTGGGACCATGGTTGCAGGAGACATGAAACACAATTGGCATAATATACTATACACAAACATTGTTCTACATCCCACTTTGGTGAATAGCAACTGGGGTTTTAAAAGCTTGCAAGCAGCCATCTAGATGCAACAATGGGTCTCTCCTCATCTAGAGCAAAGAAGAATGAAGAAAACCAAAGATTCATGGAAAACAATTAGTGGACCATGCAAACCTCAGCCAATATGACTATGAGACCAGAAGAACTAGATAGTACCCGGCTATCACTGTCAACCACTCAGAAAGGGATCAGTGCAGGAGATTCTGGATAGA
>NW_006941008.1:0-1340 GCF_000298275.1 Orycteropus afer afer | reverse complement strand
TGACTGAAGGAGATCCATATTTGTACCCAGTCCAAAGAAAGGCAAACCCACAGAATGTGAAAATTATAAAACATATCATTAATATTGCATGCAAGAAAAATCTTACTGAAGATAATTCAAAAAAGGTTTCAGCAGTATATTGACAGAGAACTTCCAGAAATGCAAGCTGGATTCAGAACAGGATTCAGAACAAGGGATATCATTACTGATGTCAGATGGATATTGTCCCAAAGCAAAGAATACCATAAAAATGTTTACTTGTGTTTTATTGACTAATCAAAAATATTTGATTGTGTGGATCATAACAAATTGTGGATAACATTGAGAAGAACAGAAATTCCAGAACACTTAATTTTACTCATGAGGAACCTGTACATAGACTAGGAAGCTGTCATTCAAACAGAACAAGGAGACACTTCATGGTTTAAAATCAAGAAGGGATTGTGTCAGGGTTGTATCCTTTCAGCATACATATTCAATCTATATGCTGAGCAAATAATCTGAGAATCTGGACTATATGAAGAAGAATGTGGTATCACAATTGGAGGAAAAATCATTAACAACCTGTGATACATTGATGACATAACTTTGCTTGCTGAAAGTGAGGATGACTTGAAGCACTTACTGACAACAATTGAAGATTACAGTCTGCTGTATACTCATAGCGACCCCTCCTTGGGTTTCTGAGGCTGTATCACTATGGAAAGTGATGGGCCAATCTTCCTTCTGAAGAGTGGCTGGTGGGTTTGAACCTCCAGCCTTCTGGTTAGCAGTCAAATGCCTTAGGCATTACACCACCAGGCCTCCTCTCTATGGATTACATCTCAATATAAAGACAACAAAAATTCTCACAACTGGACCAACAAGCACCATCATGATAAATGAAAAAAACATCGAGTTGTCAAAGAGTTCATATTGCTTGGTTCTACAATCGACACCAATGGAAGCAGCAGTCAGGAATTCAGATGGCCTATGTTGTTGTTGTTGTTGTTAAGTGCCATCGAGTCGTTTCTGACTCATAACGACCCCATGCACAGCAGAACAAAACACTGCTCAATCCCACACCAGCCCCACAATCCCTGCTGTACTTGAGCCCATCATCGCAGCCACCGTGTCAACCCATCTCGTTGAAGGCCTCCCCCTCTTTCGTCGACCCTCCACTCTACCAAGCATGACATCCTTCTCCAGGGAATGGTCCCTTCTGAAACTATGACCAAAATAGGTGAGACAAAGTCTGGCCATTCTCACTTCCAAGGAACATTCTAGCTGCACTTCCTCCAGGACAGATCTGTTAGTTCTTTTAGCAGTCCATGGTACTTTCAGCATTCTCTGCCAGCACC
>NW_006941007.1:0-1347 GCF_000298275.1 Orycteropus afer afer | reverse complement strand
AGGTCTCGAAAGCTTTACCTTATCCATAGGAGTAAGGTTGGGTTTACTCAGACGATGCAGCTCTTTCCCAGTCCTATTCTGAGAGCCTTCTAACCTAACCGGACTATTCATAAAGTTGCATGGTGTGGGGGGAGATAGGCAGCATAATATATTTCATTTTATATCAACAGATGATATGTGAAATTTGGATATAAAAAAAAGGAATAACGAAGTACATTTGTATTATAGAGAAGGAACAAAATGAGCAAAGATCCAAATAAAGACTATTATTTATTCATTCATTTATTAATGTATTATTCTTTCATCAGAAATTTATTGACTCCTTCCCTACTGTGAGGAGACCTAATGATGCAGTGGATAAAAGTGATTGCTGCTAACTGAAAGGTCAGCAGTTCAAATACAGTAGCTGTTCCATGAGAAAAAGATGGGACAGTGTGCTTCTATAAATATTTCTCACTGCTTCTGAGTCAAATCTGACCCATAGTGACCCCTCCTTGGGTTTCTGAGGCATATCTCTGTGGAAGCAGATTGCCCAGTCTTCCTTCCAAGGAGTGGCTGGTGGGTTTGAACTGCCAGCCCTCTTGTTAGCAGTCAAACGCCTTAGGCACTATGCCAAAGATTGCAACCTTGGAAACCCTATTCTGTCATATGTGGTTGCTACAAGTCAGAATCAACTCGACAGCAGTGGGCTTGATTATGACTCAGACATTTTGTTAGGCACTACATATTCAATAATGAGTTAAACAAGTTATTCTTTACAGTGCAACAATATTATTAAAAAGGGCAAACACTAAATAATAATTTTGGAAAAATTACCTAAAGTTTTAGATCTACTATAGATAACAACAACAACAACATAGGGTAAAAGGAATGTCATTCTTAACAGAAGAGTGGAATCTAAGGAGCTGTTACAGTGTGGGGAATTAATGTCAATATCATGAAACAAAGTGTATGTTAAATGAATTTGCTCTGTAAATTTTCATCAAAATCACAATAAAAAAAAATAATAAAAAGTTCTTGGTGGCATAAATGATTTGACTTGACTACAAGTTGATTGTTTGAAGTCATCCGGTGGGCCTCGAAAGTAAAGTCCTGGCAATCTGACTCAATCAAGGTGACCAAAATCTCCCTACCTTTGAGTCAATTCCAACTCATAGCAACCTTATAGGGGAAAATGAAACTGCCCCATAGAGTTTCCAAGGCTATAAATCTTACAGAAGCAGACTGCCACATCTTTCTCCTGCAGAGCAGCTTGTGAGTTCAAAGTGCTTACCCTTTAGTTATCAGCCAAGTGTTTTAACCTCTGTGCCACCAGGCCTCCTCAGGATTACAGCCCAAAAAATCCTA
>NW_006941006.1:0-1347 GCF_000298275.1 Orycteropus afer afer | reverse complement strand
TGTAGGTCCCTGGAATCCAAATGAGAATGCTATAATTTTCTCTGCAGTTTTTTGAAAGCCAGTGTTAGAGTTAGTCAGAGGTCTGGTCTTCCTTACTTATAGCTGAAAAGGATGAGTTTCTTCTTGTTGCTAAGGGGTACATCAAAACACTTGTATGTTTTATTGATCTGGGTTGGGAGAGTTGTCTGTGATTTTTAATGCATTTTATTTTTGTTAGAGTGAAAAGCTGTACTTTCAATGAAATAAGGTCACCCCATGATTTTGTCATCTTGTGGAGTTAATTTTCTTGCAGCCTGGATTTAGAGAAGGAATCCCATTTGATTGAACCTTTTCATTTTTCCTTTTAAGCCTACTTAAAGATTGAGCTTGGAACGTGTATCTCCAGATCCTAAATACTTACCATCTTACGAAATTCTGCAAAACAGGGCTAAACACTATATATAAAACTGCTTACTGCAGTGCTATCTAAAACCATGTGGTTTTTAGTAATTCCATACACAACAGTTTAACAAAAGAGAAGTGGCTTAGCCAAGGATTGTATAATGACACAATTTAAGATTCTGTAGTCATAAAAATTATAATAATGTAGTTTATGAGAAAACAGAAGGGGGAGTGTGTACGATGTAATTTTAGGTACAGAAGTATAATGCAGAATGGTTGGCATTGGCTCAGGCGTTTGGGGAGCCTTTTATTGAGTGTCTACTATATGCCAAGGAGCCCTGATGGCTCAGTGGATAAGTGCTCACCTACAAACTGAAAGGTCAGTGGTTTGAACCCACCCAGTGGCTCTGTGGAAGAAAGATGTCTCAATCTGCTTCCATAGAAATTACAACCTAGAAAGCCCTATGAGTCAGTTCTACTGTGTCACACAGGGTCTCTGTGAGTTGGAATTGACTTCTTGGCACTGATCAACCATTACATGCTGGGCACTTTCATACTATGAAATCATCAAGGTCAAGAAATATTCAAGGAACAAGAAAAGAAGAAACAGGTAGAAGTATGGGGATGATGGGAAGAGAAAGAGGGGTGGATAAGTGAGGCATATTGTATTTTAGGAGGTATAGTCATGATAAATGAAGGAACTTAGATCAGGAGAGACAAAGAAAAATTTTACGTATCTGTTTATGCTAATTCATTGCTGATGAGTCGAGTCCAACTCATAGTGACCCTATAAGACAGAGTTGAACTTCTTCATATGGTTTCCAAGGCTGTAAACGCTTTACAGAAGCAGAAGGTCACATCTCTCTCCCATGAAGCAGCTGGTGGATTTGAACCACTGACCTTTTGCTTTGCAGCCAGGCATTTAACCACTGTGCCACCAGGGCTGCTCCTGCTTCTTTTTTTTTT
>NW_006941005.1:0-1347 GCF_000298275.1 Orycteropus afer afer | reverse complement strand
CCACTATGCTACCAGAGCTCCTGTTGGTTTTGCATAGATGCCCTTTATTATGTTAAGAAATGTCCCTTTTATTCCTATTTTGCTGAGAGTTTTGATCAGGAAGGGGTATTGGACTTTATCAAATGCCTTTTCTGCATCAACTGGTATGATCATGTGGTTCTTCTCCTTTGTTTCATTTATGTGGTGGATGACATTGTTTTTCTAATGTTGAACCATCCTTGCATACCTGATATCAACCCCACTTGGTCATAATGAATGATTTTCTTGATGTGTTGTTGGAGTCTATTGGCTAGGCTTTTGTTGAAGATTTTTGCATCTATACTCATGAGGGATATTGGTGTGTAGTTTTCCTTTTGAGTGATGTCTTTGTCTGGTTTTGGTATCAAGGTTATGCTTGCTTCATAAAATGAGTTAGGGAGGATTCCATCCTTTTCTATGTTGTGGAATACAGGATTGGTATCAGTTCTTCTCTGAATGTTTGGTAGAAATCTCTGGTGAAACTATGTGGGCCAGGAATTTTTTTAGTTGGTAACTTTTTGATGACATGTTCAATTTCTTCGTTTGTTATGGATCTGTTCAACTTTTCCACATCAGTCTGTGTTAGTTTATGTAAGTGGTACATTTCTAGAAATCTGTCCATTTCTTCCAGATTTTCAAATTTATTGGTGTACAGTTCTTCATAGTATCCTGATACTATCCTTTTTATTTCAGTTGGTTCAGTTGTGATGTCACCCATTTATTTTCTTATTCATGTTATTGTATTCTCTCCCTCTTTTCCTTTAAATTTGCCTGTGGTTTGGCAATTTTATTAATCTTTTCAAAAAACCAACTTCTGGTCTTGCTGATTTTTTTTTATTGTCTATTTTCTGTTTCATTGATTTCTACTCGAATCTTGATTATTTCCTTTCTTCTGGTGACTGTAGGCTTTTCTTGCTGTTCTTTTTCTAACTGTTGAAGATGTTGGTTTAAAGTGTTGATTTTGGCTCTTTCTTCTTTTTTGATGTGTGCAGTTATTGCTATAAATTGGTCTCTCATCACTGCTTTTGCTGTGTCCCAAAGATTTTGGTATGTTGTGTTTTCATTCTCGTTTGATTCAAGGCATTTTTGAATTTCAATTTTGATTTCTTCTCTTACCCAGTCTTTCTTAAGGATTGTGTTGTTCAGTTTCCATGTGTTTATTCTTTTTTCTGTTGATCTTCCTATTGTTGATTTCTAATTTGATAGCATTATGATCTGAGAAGATGCTTTGCAGTATTTCAATGTTTTCAAATTTATGAAGGCTTGCTTTATGGCCTAACATATGGTCTATCATGGAACATGTTCCATGTGCACTGGAAAAGAATGGAT
>NW_006941004.1:0-1345 GCF_000298275.1 Orycteropus afer afer | reverse complement strand
ATGTCTCTTTGAAGATTAAAGTGTGCCCAACCCAACCCATGGTGTTTTCAATTGCCTCTGGACAATGAAGAAGGAATGAGTAAATAAGCTGGACAATGAATAAGGAAGACCAAAGAAGAGTTGATGATTTTGAGTTGTGGTGTTGGTGAAGAATACTGAAAGTACCATAGACTTGCAGAAGAACTAACAAATCTGTTTTGGACATGCAGCCAGAATGCTCCTTGGAGGCGAGAATAGCCAGACTTCATCTCACCTACTTTGGTCACATGATCAGAAGGGACCCTTCCCTGGAGAAGGATATCATGCTTGGAAAATTGGAGGGTCAGCGAAAAAGGGAAAGACCCTCAATGAGATGGATCGATACATTGGCTGCCATGATGGGCTTAGGTATAGCAAGGATTGTGCAGCTGGCACAGGCCTGGGCAATGTTTTTTTCTTTTGTACATGGGGTCACTGTGAGATGGAGCTGACTTGAGGGCACCGCACCTACAACAACAACTATGTCATTAACATAACAAAAGAAAATCTACTTTCAAACAGGGTCACATTTCATAGGTACAGGGCTTAGGACTTCAGGGTATCTCTTTGGGGGACACAATTCAATTCATAACATCTGGACTAGCTTCTTCCTCTCCACTTCAAGTCTGTCATCATTCTTGTCAACGCTGATGTTTATTTAGATGACCTTTCCATGATCCTCACAGTTCCATGATCTCATCAAATCCATGACTCTTCACTTCTCCTCCACTTCAGCCTCTCACTTCCTTAGGAATGCATCTTAAACCATGCAGTATTCTCTTGTTATGTTTGAATGACAGCCTCTCAGTCTATGTACAAGTTCCTCATGAACACAATTAAGTGTTTTGGAATTCCCATTCTTCTCAATGTTATCCATGATTTGTTATGATGCACATAGTCAAATGTTTTTGTATAGTCAATATAATATAAGCAAACATCTTTCTGGTATTATTTACTTTGAGCCAAGATCCATCTGACATCAGCAATGATTTCCTTCATTCCACATCCTCTTCTGAATCTAGCTTGCAGTTCTCAAAGTTCCCTGTCAATATATTGCTGTAACCGTTTTTGAATTATCTTCAGCAAGATTTTACTTGCATATAATATTAATGATATTGTTTGATAATTTCCACATTCCACCTGTCTTTGGAATGGGTACAAATATGGACCTCTTCCAGTCAGTTGGCCATATAGCTGTCTTCCAAATTTCTTAACATAGATGAGTATGCGCCTCCATCGCAGCATCCATTTGTTGAAACTTCTCATTGGGAATTCTGTCAATTCCTGGAGCCTTGTTTTTCACCAGTTCCTTCAGTGCAGCTTTGAC
>NW_006941003.1:0-1347 GCF_000298275.1 Orycteropus afer afer | reverse complement strand
CTTTTGCTGTGTCCCAAAGATTTTGGTATGTTGTGTTTTCATTCTCATTTGATTCAAGGAATTTTTGAATTTCAATTTTGATTTATTCTCTTACTGATTTTGAGTTTTGATCCATATTGTTCTCCCACTCTTTCCAGGATCTCCTGCACTGATCCCTTTCTGAGTGGTTGACAGCAGTAGCCAGGCACCTTCTAGTTCTTCTGGTCTCAGGGTCATTCAGGCTGAGGTTTGCATGGTCCACTAGTTCTTTGGACTAATTGTTTCCGTGTATCTTTGTTTTTCTTCCTTCTTCTTTGCTCTGGATGAGGAGGGACACATTGTTGCATGTAGATGGCTGCTTGTAAGCTTCTAGGAACCCAGTTTCTACTCATCAAAGTAGGATGTGGAACAATATTTTTGTGTAGTGTGTTGTTGTTAATGTTTTAGGTGCCCTGGAGTTGTCTCTGACTCATAGCGACCCTATGCACAGCAGAATGAAACACTGCCCGGTCCTGCACCAGCTCCACAATCCCTGCTATACTTGAGCCCATCACTGCAGCCACTGTGTCAATCCATCTCTTTAAGGGGCTTTCCCTCCTTCGTTGACCCTCCACCCTACCAAGCATGACATCCTCCTCCAGGGAATGGTCCCTTCTGACAACATGACCAAAATAGGTGAGACGAAGTCTGGCCATTCTCACTTCCAAGGAGCATTCTGGCTGCACTTCCTCCAGGACAGATCTGTTAGTTCTTTTAGCAGTCGCTGGTACTTTCAGCATTCTTCACCAGCATCACAGCTCAAAAGAATCAACTCTTCTTTGTTCTTCCTTATTCACTGTCCAGCTCTCACACATATGAGGTGATTGAAAATACCATGGCTTGTGTCAGGCGCACCTTAGTCCTCAAGGAGACATCTTTGCTCCTCACTCAGCACTTGAAAGAGGTCCTTTGCAGCTGACTTGCTCAGTGCTATATGTCACCTGATGTCCTCACTGCTGCTTCCACTGGTGTCGATTGTAGAATCAAGCAATGTGAATTCTTTGACAACCTCAATCTTTTCTCCATTTATCATGATCCTGCTTATAGGTCCAGTTGTGAGAATTTTTGTTTTCTTTATATTGAGATGTAATCCATACTGCAGACTATATTCTTCAATTTTCATCAGTAAGTTCTTCAAGTCATCCTCACTTTCAACAAGCAAAGTTGTGTCGTCAGCATATTGCAAGTTGTTAATGAGTCTTCCTCCAATCCTGATGCCATGTTCTTTTTCATATAGACCAGCTTCTCAGATTATTTGCTCTGCATACAGATTGAATAAGTATGGTGAAAGCATGCAACCCTGACACACTCCCTTCTTGATTTTAAACC
>NW_006941002.1:0-1347 GCF_000298275.1 Orycteropus afer afer | reverse complement strand
CTACTTCCGTAGTGATACTGCCTCGGAAACCCAAGGAGGGGTCGCTATGAGTCGGGGCCGACTCGACGGCACATAACAACAACAACAACAACAACAGGTCAGCATGCAGGTTTATCTGGCAGCTGTACTACAGTATCTGCAAGCTGCCATTTTGGAGCTAGTATGGAATGTGGCCAACAAGAATTAGAAGACGTCCATTATCTAGTGCCACTGGAAGCTGTCCATTTGTAACTCAACAAAATGGTGGGCAAAGTCGCTATCGCGCAGTGGGGAATTCTGCTCAAAAAGACAAGAACTACAAAATCAAAGGTAAATAGATCAGATCTTCCGCACTCGCATGTAGGATTATTAACCCAAACACCAAACTCACTGTCATGCAGTAGATTCCGACTCATAGCGACCCCCACTGGGTTTCCGAGTAGGTAAATCTTTATGGAAGTAGATTGAGCAGTCTTCACTACCAACCTTCTGGTTAGCAGTCAGGTGCCTTATGCACTGTGCCACCAGAGCTCCTTGTAGGATTATTAGTGTTTCAAAACTGCACTTAGTTGAGATGCCAACTCTTGTACAGAAAGAAGTTTTGCACCTTCCGCAATGAACTGCCAAATTCTCATCACAGTAATGCCACAACCACTTTTCATCTAAAGAAGTGTTTTCTGGGCTCCAGACTATTACCTTCATCACGCTCTAAGTGTAGAAATTAGAAAATTAAACATTTTGAGAAAATATGTTGGTTTCATAAAGTGTTTCCATAAGCGCTGGTGTAATTTTGCCATATTTGAAATTTTTCCTTGTAGGTTTCAAATGAAAGGTAAAAATTCTGTCATTTTAAGTATTATAAAGGATTCCCATTTTTTGTAAAAGGTGTCAAGAGTTAGTGATAAAGCGTAGTAGACGAGCATGAACGTGTATAGTACTTTTCACGGGGGTGGAGGAATGAGCAATATTATTTTCCCAATTAAAGGGTTTTACAGAATTGGGGAACTAGAATACTATTGAAATCAATAGCTTTATGAAAAAAATGACACGCTCACTCTAATGCGGGAGCTCTGGTAGTGTAGTGCCTAAGGCATTTGATTGCTAAACAGAAGGCTGGCAGTTCAAAACCACGAGCCACTCCTTGGAAGGAAGACTGGGCAATCTACTTCTGTAGAGATACTGCCTCGGAAACTCAAGGAGGGGTCACCCGCTATGAGTTGCAGTCCACTCGATGGCAGTGAGTTTGTTTTGGTTATCTAATGTATTGCATTCAGGAGCTCTGGTAGCATAGTGGCTAAAGCACTTGACTGCTAACCAGAAGGCTGGCGGTTCAAACCCACCAGCCACTCCTCGGAAGGAAGATGGGGC
>NW_006941001.1:0-1347 GCF_000298275.1 Orycteropus afer afer | reverse complement strand
TACCAGCTTGCTCCAGCACTAGTAGCTAAGTTCAACGAGACAGAAAATAACAAATGCTGGCGAGGATGTGGCGAGATTGGAACTCTCACACACTGCTGGTGGGACTGTAAAATGGTACAATCATTGTGGAAAGCAGTATGGCGAGTCCTTCAAAAGTTGAAACTAGAAATACCATTTGACCCAGCTATTCCATTACTAGGTATATATCCTAAAGAAGTGAGAACCATGACAAGAACAGATATATGCACACTCATGTTCATCGTGGCACTATTTACAATAGCCAAAAGATGGAAACAACCTAGGTGTCCAACAACTGAGGAATGGATATCCAAACTATGGTACATACACACAATGGAATACTATGCAACCCTAAAGAATAACGTAGAATCTGCAAAACACCACATAACATGGATGAACTTGGAGGACATTATGCTGAGTGAAATAAGTCAAACACAAAAGGACAAATATTGTATTAGTCCATTATTTTAAAAGTCAAGGAATGGTTTATATATGGAAGGACATTTTCTTTGTTGGTTACCAAGGGTGGGGTGGGGGGTAGGGAATACTGTTAGATAGATAGAGATAAGTTTTGATTTGGGTGAAGAGAAGGGCAATGTACCAAATATAAGTGATCAATATAGTGGCATTGAGGAAGAGAAAGACAGACAACAAAGATGAACCCTTTTGCACATATAGTATGGCATTGTCCGTGAAGGAAAACATGGGTATATGGGTGGATAGATGGGTGGACAGGTTGAACTATTAGGTATGTCTATGAAGTGGGGTGTGTACCCAAGAACATGTATAGGGTTGGCAGACAATGGTCCTATAACTTTATGTGTATGATCTGAATTTCCAGATGTATAATGGGGCTGATAAGGGGCAAGGTTGTAGTCACTGCTTGGCCACAGCCAGCTATCCAGAGGGACCGAGTAGTTGAACCTGTGGGCTTGGGACCAGAGTCCCAGAGAACATCAAGCTCAATTGGCATAACATACTACACAAAGCATTGTTCCACCTTCTATTGTGGCGAGTAGCGACTGAGATCTTAAAAGCTTGCAAGCTGCCATCTAGATGCAACGACAGGTCTCTCCTCATCCAGAGCCAAGAAGAATGAAGAAAACCAAAATTATGGAAACAATTAGTCCTAGCAACTGGTACACCATCCAATCTGCAGCCTATACGACTATGAGACAAGAAGAAATAGATGGTGCTCGGCTACTACTGTCAACCACTTGGAAGAGGATCTTTGTAGGAGATCCTGGATAGACAGGGGGAACAATGTGGAACAAAACTCAAAATCATTAAAAAAAAAAAAAAAAAAGCGGGGAACAGGTTTGCTGGCCC
>NW_006941000.1:0-1288 GCF_000298275.1 Orycteropus afer afer | reverse complement strand
TTATTCAAATTTATGCACCAACTACCAAAGATGAGGAAATTGAAGATTTTTATCAGCTTCTGCAGTTTGAAATTGACAAAACGTGCAATCAGGATGTGTTAATTATCACTGGTGACTGGAATGCAGAAGTTGGAAACCAAGAAGAATCACCGGTAGTTGGAAAATTTGGCCTTGGTGACAGAAATTATGCTGGAAATTGCATGATAGAATTTTGCAAGACTAATGACTTATTCATTACAAATACCTTTTTTCAACAACACAAATGGCGGCTATACACATGCACTTCTCCAGATGGAATACACAGGAATCAGACTGACTACATCTGTGGCAAAAGGCAATGGAAAAACTCAATAACTTCAGCCAAAAAAATGTCAGGAGCTGATTGTGGAACAGACCATCAACTGCTCATATGCAAGTTCAACTTGAAGATAAAGACAGTTGAAACAAGTCCACAAGAGCCAAAATATGATCTTGAATATATCCCTCCTGAATTTAGAGACCATCTAAAGAATAGATTTGATACATTGAACACCAATGACTGAAAACCAGAAGAAGTGTGGGATGACATCAAGAACATCATCTATGAAGAAAGCAAGAGGTCAATGAAAAGACAAGAGGAGAAGAAAAGACCAAAATGGGTGGCAGAAGAAATTCTTAAACTTGCCCTTGAGTGGAGAGTAGCTAAAACAAGTGGAAGAAATGACAAGACAAAAGAGCTGAACAGAAGATTTCAAAGAGCAGCATGAGCAGAAAAAGCCAATTACTACAATGAATGTGCAAAGACTTGGAGTTAGAAAAACAAAAAGGAAGAACATCCTTATCATTTTTGAAGCTGAAAGAACTGAGGAAAAAAATTAAGTCTCGAGTTGCAATATTGAAAGATTCTATGGGTAAAATATTGAATGATGCAGGAAACATCAAAAGAAGATGGAAGGAATACACAGAGTCACTGTACCAAAAAGAACTGGTAGATCTTCATCCATTTCAGAAGGTGCCATATTATCAAGAACCAATGGTACTGAAGGAAGAAATCAAAGCTGCACTGAAGGAATTGGCAAAGAACAAGGCTCCAGGAATTGATAGAATACCCACTGAGATTTTTCAACATATGGATGCCCCGCTGGAGGCATTCACTCGGTTATGCCAAGAGATTTAGAAAACTGCTACCTGGTCAACTGGCTGGAAGAAATCCATATTTGTACCCATTCCAAAGAAAGGTGATCCCACAGAATGTGGAAATTATTGAACAATATCATTAATATCGCATGCAAGTAAGATCTTTCTGAAG
>NW_006940999.1:0-1347 GCF_000298275.1 Orycteropus afer afer | reverse complement strand
TTTTGATGTGAAGGTTTATCATTTTTCTTTGAGGTTACCCTGTGATTTATAGTTTTCTTCCCAAGTTTAGAACAGTCTGTTCTATCTTATAGTTGTCGTGACTTCCCTACCATCTAGAAATTTTGTAACAATGCAGTTTTTCCCTCTTTTTGGTTTGTAGTTGCCCTCATTTGTCAATTTATGTCTCTGGTTCCTTTTTACAATCTTGTAGGCTTCTTTACTTTGGATATTTCCATAGCTGGATTGGTTTCTGGGTTATATCATCATGTGTGTTAATTGTCAGTTGTTGTTAGCTATTGTTGCTTCTCTGTCCAAAGGGCACCCTTTAAGCATCTCTTGTAAGGTTGGTCTGGTTTTAACAAATGCCCTTAATTTCTGCTTATCTGAAAATGTCCTAATTTCACCATCATATCTGAGGGACAGTTTTGCTGGGTACATAATTCTTGGTTGGAAAATTTTCTCTTTCAGTGTTTTATATATACCATCCCATTGTCTTCTCACCTGCATGGTTTCTGTCGAGAAATCTGAGCTTAGTCTTACTGGTTGCCCCTTGTAGGTAATTTTTTGTTTTTCCCAGCTGCTTTCGTGATTCTTTCTTTATTCTTGTTTTTGGTAAGTTTGATGATGATATGTCTGGGTGATTTTCTTTTGGGGTCTGTCCTGTTTGGGGTTCATTGGACTTCCTGAATGGATATATTCTCATCTTTCATCATACCAGGAAAATTCTCTTCCAACAAACCTTTGACAGTTTTCTCTGTGGTTTTATTTGTCTCTTCCTGTTCTGGAATTCCGATTACACATAGGTTATTCCTTTTGATGGTATCCCACATAAACCTTAGGCTTTCTTCTTTTTGTTTTGATCTTTTTTCTAATTGATCCCTTTCCAAACAAGTGTTCAGGTATTTGCCTTCAATCTCCCTAATTCTGTTTTCCATTGATTCAGTTCTGCTTCTTAGCCCATTCAATGTCTTCTCTAGTTCTGAAAATTTAGTATTAATCTTCTGGATTTCTGTGTGTAGATTTTGTAACATTTCTAATTTTTCATTTATTGTCATTTTGTTCTTGTATTGTGTTTTGAATTTGTTCTAGGGTTTTTCTCTGTGTTTTCCTTGATCTGTCTCTCAATTCGTTAAAGATACCTAAATATAATTCTTTTGAATTCCTTATCAGGGAGTTCCAATGCTGTGTCTTTCTCAGGGATGTGTTTTGGGTCTGTATCTTGGTCCCTTGTTTCTCCTGCTTTATCTTTCTTCTTTGTGTAGACTGTGATGCTCTGTTGTCTCTGAGGCATTGTGACGTCTTTGTGTTTATATTTAATTGATGATTGTATGTTGGAGTTACTTGCTC
>NW_006940998.1:0-1348 GCF_000298275.1 Orycteropus afer afer | reverse complement strand
TATATGCTCTAAACCAGCGTCCAATATATGGTTCTGTTTCTCCAATAGCCAGGATTCATGGGTCCAGGAACCAAGGGGTAGAAACAGGAGTGGTACCATTCACTATTACCCCTAGTGACCCACTCAAAAATTTTTTGCTTCCTGTCCCTGCTACCATATGCTCTGTGAGTCTGGAGATCTTAGCCCCAAAGGGAGGAACACTCCCACCTGGAGACACAATACTGATTGCATCAGATCATAATGCTATCAAATAAGAAATCAACAATAGGAAGATCAACAGAAAAAGAGTGAACACATGGATACTGAACAACACCTTCTTGAGAAAGACTGGGTAAGAGAAGAAATCAAAATTCCTTGTATCAAACAAAAATGAAAACACAACATACCAAAATCTTTGGGACACAGCATAAACAGTGATCAGAGGCCAATTTATAGCAATAAACGCACACATCAAAAAAGAGGAAAGAGGCAAAATCAACACTTTAAACCAACATATCCAACAATTAGACAAAGAATATCAAGAAAAGATTACAGTCACCAGAAGAAAGGAAATAACCAAGATTCAAGCAGAAATCAATGACACAGAAAAAAGAAGGGCTATAGAAAAAATCAACCAGACCAGAAGTTGGTTTTTTGAAGAGATCCATAAATTGACAAACACTGGAAATTTAACAAAGGTAAAAAGGGAGAGAATACAAATAACACAAACAAGAAATGAAATTGGTGACATCACAACAGAACCAACTGAAATAAAAAGGATAATATCAGGATACAATGAAGAACTGTACTTTAACAAATTTGAAAATCTGGAAGAAATGGAAAATTTCTAGAAACACACAACTTACCTAAACTAACACAGATTGATGTGGAAAAGTTGTACAGGCCCATCACAAAAGAAGAAATTGAACAGGTCATAAAAAAATTACCAACTAAAATAAGTCCTGGCCCACATGGTTTTACTGGAGAATTCTACAAAACATTCAGAGAAGAACTGATACCAATCTTAATCAAATTATTCCAAAACATAAAAAAGGATGGAATCCTCCTAACTCATTTTATGAAGCAAGCATAACCTTGATACCAAAAATAGGCAAAGACATCACAAAAGGAAAACCAATATCCCTCATGAATATAGATGCAAATATCTTCAACAAAATCCTAGCCAATAGACTGCAACAACATATCAAGTATATCATTCATTATGACAAAGTGAGGTTCATATCAGGTATGCAGGGATTGTTCAACATTAAAGAAACAATCAATGTCATCCACCACATAAATAAAACAAAGGAGAAGAACCACATGATCATATCAATTGATGCAGAAAAGGCATTTGATAAAATTCAAC